>NC_138158.1:10734220-10744220 GCF_964199315.1 Orbicella franksi
TAGAGTGCCTTATTATCATTTTTGCTTTCTACATCACAATAACCTGGCAGGAAAACAAAATTTATACAGGCAAAAACTAACGATAGTGTAATCACAACACAACTAAAACTCACCAAGATGGCAAAAGGTAACTTCTAGAAAATGTGCTAGTCAACACTGGTAATTCTACTTTCTTCATCCTCAACAAGGCACAAAAGAAGCAGTACTCTAGAAGATCATCCATGTTCTCTGTGAATGTTCAGAGTAAATTGTTACCTAACAGTAACTGCACCTAGAAAACTCGTAAGAACAGGGGTTAAGAAGTGTACAAATCAGGTTTTCTGAGAAATTACATGTAGGTACTTATCTTGCAATTTGACGCTGTTTAGCTGTCACTTGAATGTTCTTGAGTGACATGCCGATGGTACATCTTAATGCTCATGTAACATCCTTTAATGCTTAAAGGAGTTTAACCTAATGAACCACACAGCTTGAAAAAGATGGCCATCTTTTTCAAGTTTGTCATTCATATTCTGTCTTCTTCAGTCATAATTATCCTTGTATATTTTCAGTTTATTATTCCTTCTTTGGTAGTGTTGTACATTATACCTCAGAAAAATAGCTTGAAACATTGTTTAGTTTGAGTGAGCAATCAGAAAATTTGATATTGAAAGTGACACTGGCTTTCAAAAAGTACGAGTGCGGGGTTAATCATTTATGAGCCCAGACATTCTTTGTCAAACTTTGAGTTTGGGCTCAAATGTCTAGGACAGTGAATCATGCCACAAATGACACCTTTCTAGCTGAATAAGAAACTGACATTGTTATGCTAATGACGAGCCAGTTATACAGGTATACATGGTAGTAAACAGAGCCAAGGCCACCATGTGCTGTCTCTAGTCCACCAATGCTCATGAATATACAACATTAAACATTATGCTACAACAGAACTGTTCACAAAATAATCAGTGAACATAATCTACCTAAAAGTGTGTCCTGTGATTTTGTGCTGTCTTCTGGATCAAGTGACAGGGTTTCTTCTTCTGACTGTTCCTCATCTTTGGCACTTGCAGCACTTGAAGACATGCCATTTATTTCATGACTTTGCTCAAGACAACTTTCATCTTCATTGTCAGCATCTTCCTGTACTACAAATCTATCTGTACATGTAGTCTCTTAAACAAGAAATTTGAAAGTTGTGTCAGGTTAACAAATGAGTATGATCTGCCTATTAAATACATTTTGGTACATTTAATATTAATTACTTTTATCTTATTTAATTTCCTTTGCTTTTATTCTAAGGGTTTGGCAAGAGGTACATGTTCTTTAATGCATCTGATCCAACAACATGAAGGACAACAGTTAGACAATGATACTAGAAATGATTCTAACTTTCTTCCAAGCTAATGTGCCAAAGATGTTATTTATATAAATAATATTTAAATATTATATAATAATATTTAAATAAATGTTATTTACCTGCTTGTAATACCTCATGGTCAACCTTTTCTGTTTCATCAACTGACAATTCTTGCATACAGTCACTCATCTCATCAGTTGTAACCTTGTCTTGTAAAATATCTAATTGAGGTAACTGAGTCTTGCTCCCTTGTGCCCTGAGAAAATGAAAAAAATCAAAATACATTAACCATCAAGAACATGTCCCAACAGGATATACTAAAAGCTACTAAAAAAGGTTCTAAATGAAATGTTGAATGTTTTCCAGCTTAAATTTAGACTTAAGGTGCAGTTTCCTTTTAAGGTTTGAACCTCAAGTGCTCCTGTGTCAGGTCACATGGCCTAACCTGTCCAATTAAGGGTGGTGAAAGAAGCTCATGTCATTGGGCAATATTATGATCATCCAGCTGACTCCACAATTTTGACATTTTCAACAATGATTTCATGCAATACAGTAACCATAAACTCTCTGTATATACTGCACACAAACAGTGGGCAACTACATGGCTACTGTTTATAAATATATGCTACTAGGTAATGATTACCTCTAGGTCTGCAGCATGTGCAAAGGGATATCTACAGCTACATATAGTGCATACAGCTACATACAATGTAAATACATAACTGTATACAGATAGTACATGGTAGTTCAATTAATTTTAATATCAGGGGCAGATCCAGGATTTTTCTTAGGAGGGGGTGCACCATGATTTACAGTACTTCAACAACAATAAACCACCTCAGGTTTTTTTTTGCAGAATACCAGTGATATTAGAAAGCTGCATGTCATCCCAGGCGGCGGGGGTGGGGTTGCACACCCCCTGCTCCCTTCTCCTAGATCCGCCACTGAATATCAATAAAGAGAACCTAAAAATTAATTAAAATCAATTTTATACAAATATACAAATTTTTGTTTCTTATTAGACAAACCATAAAAGATCCAGGTAGACATGGAAAATCATGACTCCTTTGCCACGCAAACCATCCTCTAACAGGTCTCTGCTGGAGACTAAGGTTGTTCCAACTGCCACGGGGGCTCTGGCAACACAACATAAGAAGCACATCCATCAGGTATAAACATCATTCAGGACCTAGCACCTGGATCAATAACCAATCCTAAACAAGTACTTAGTTTGTACAGTGTACATGAAATCTTCATGTACTCACATTTGCTGCAAATTATACATGTAGAACTTAGTGCTCAAAAGTTTAACAAACCACCCAAATTCTTGTATTGTCAATAAACAAGACTCTGGTATCAAGAGACAAGGCACTTAATTGTCCTGGGAGAACCTCTTAAAACTTGGGGGTTGACACCTGAACTGAACCAGATCAACTAAGGTGATCATTTCGAAAGTCATTTCACGAGAGACTTAGACATATTGCAGCACAACCCATTATAGCCATCAGACTAAGGTCGGGTGTATTGGACATGAGTGAAAACCTTTGAGTCGAAGCTGTAAAACTCTAAGCTTCACTCGCCACAATGTAGCACTTGCCAGACTCTGTCATTTACCATGTTGATTAGATTACTCAGATTCAACCTTTCAAATCTATGGGATCGGAAAATCATGCTAATGAATAACCTGCAAAGTTGAAATCCTGACTGTATTTTAAATCAAAGACCTGGCAGATCTAGGGGCTTCTAGGGTTCAGTTGAAACCCATTAGCTATGAAATTAAAAAAAAAAATCAGACATTATAACACCTAAGAATGCTGGAAATCCCATTTCCAAGGACCTTAATTTTTAATAATTTTCCACAGGATGATGCCCCTGGACCCCCTACAGGGGAACGCCTTTGCCAGTCCTTACCTTGAATTCACCCCCTTCTCTAAAATCCTGTACATGTCCCAGAAAAGATCTTGCTCAAAGCTTTCAGGGTTTTCAGACATGTAAGCTTAAAAATATGGTTTTGCTGATTGATCATGGTTGCTATTTTTGCCATTAAAACTATTCACTGTTGTAACAATTCTATCAAATAACCAGGACACTCAAAAATCATACATGTACCACATTGAGTACTGTCAGTATGCCTATGATGCTTACTGGAGTTGTGGAAACTAACTTACATATACATCTAGAACCGCTCAGTTGACTGTTCCTATTTGAATGCACTACTGTGTGACTATATATTTTGATATAAGTAATAGTTATATTATAATATTATTGTCACATTAGCACATATGAAAATTTAATGTTTTTCCCCATATTCCATTTAAGTATTAGTTAGATGTTACCACTGACTCACTTGTTTCCTTTGAGACAAACGCTGCATAGTGTACCCTTCTCAAAGTGTCCTAATCCTGGCAAACCATCTGACGGTAAGATGACACCAGGAAGCATCAAGTCTTCCAAAACAAAATTATAAAATAACATTACATATACGTCGTATGATAAATGAGTCCTCAATACTATAGTTCTTGGCCGGGATTTGATGAGCCAGTGATTGCTGATCAGAACCAGTCAATTTCGGTTCACTATATAACTAAAACCTGATAGTTGAGTCACATACAATGTACATGATGGTATATAACTTTAAAAAACTATGATTCACAAGAAAATCAGTCAAATACCTGCTCCTCCTTTTAGTTTGTCAAGTACAAGAGGCCATGTTGTGAAGCTCAGTAACATGTCTGGGAATTTCCACAGCGTGTAAACTTTAAGACAAGAAATAAAGTATTGTAAAATAAAATTATTATGCTAACAATAATTGCGGTGTCATAGATACCTGATGTTAATGCCAACACTTCTATTATGGGGACATCTGTTAAATTATTTAAAAATTGACCTTGTGGACCCAGCATTTAAAAATTGTTCAAACAAGGATTTTAATTTACAGGGGCCAAGGGCTTAGTTAAAAAAACAAAACAAAAAACAGTAACTTAAATAAAAAAAATACTTCTACAATAATCTATTTTAGATCTGAGTACCTGTGGGTATCACCTTCTTCTCTACATCAAAGAATATTGGTTCTCCATTGAGACAAAAGACTGTAACATTCTGTCCAGAATGAGTCATTATACGCATCACAGACATCTCTTCTTTGTTTGGGATGATCTCAGTAAGTTCCTCTTGTGATAACCGAGGGAAAGCATGGCTTACATCTGATCTCAGCTTTCTTCTGTTAATTTAAAACAGATATACTGTAAATCACATCCGAATAACCCAGCTCCACCAACAGAACTTAAGTGTATTTAGGTCAGTTGAGTGGGTAATTTGAGAGCAAAGCCAAAAGGTTAATTACGGAACATGGCATGATTAAGACGATCAGGGCTTTTAAATGTTTTCTGAGGCGTGTTCTCCAATTTGAAACATAACAGTCCTTTGAAACTTTTAGAAAGAGCTACATGTAGTTGGGACACGTACATTCAAACCTTATAACAATTATCATACATGTATTTAAGAAACAAAACAACTACAACAAAAAAAAGTTGAATTAATCTATAATTTGAAGTGTTAAGACAAACTTGAAATTATGAAAAACCACATCAAAGTACAGTAATATACATACACGACCTGTACATAAAATTAATTACTTGGGATTGTAGTTGTAGGTCATGTAACCTATTAGTAGCAAAAGAAATACATGTACCTCTTACTAACCGAGTTCGAGGACCGTACTGTAAGTTATCATATGGACCGAGTTTTTCAGAGACATATAATAATTAATTTTATTAATTCTGGACCAGCTACAGATCTTAGGAACACACCTCCCTCACCCCCCCCCCCCCCCGCTCCCCCACCAGAAATGAGGGCCTAGGAAATCTGAGCAGGAGGGGTGAGTCTTTGAAGGCTATTTCTGAAGGGACAACTGTGTTGGTGCCTTTGATCGTTTATAAATTCTGAAGGAGGAAGTGTATCAGCACTTTGATCTTCCTTTCTTATGGGAGAGGGAGAGGGGTGAAAAGTTTACTTATTCAAAGCCCCTCAATGTGGACGGGAGGTGCCAATATGATATTAAGTGTGGAATGACCCTATGTGGTTCGAGAGCTTGACAGATGAGCTTCTGGTAGCCCTGTCTTCATTTACGCCCATTTTTGATGGAATAACCTTCGATTAAGGTTAAATTCTGAAGTTATAGCAAAGCTTAAGCTAATATTTTCGGTTAATTCAACCAAAACTGTACACGTCAAATCACAATGAAAAGCACCCTACCGATCAGATCCTCGAATTGCAGTGTTGGATTTCACTCGGAAAGCTTTAATGAACATTGCTAATATTCTTTGACCAGTTAACGCTTAAAACCAACATGAAATCCAACGTTGATATTCTAGAATTGTAAAAAAATGTTTAGCACAGCAAAATTCCGCCATGTTGTTTTTCGCGCGTAGTCTGGAGCGACACGCTTCCAGACCCCTGTCTTCTTTTAGTCGCGCAGCTTCCCGGATGTTGACTAAATAGAAGCGTCAAAGTAACAACACAAGTGGCCGTTTGCATTTTGAAATTTCTATCTTTCAAAAGGCACACGTGTGGCCATCTATTTCTAACACGTTTGGTTATCTGCCTCTATTCCACTCCATCTGGCGACCTGTGGTTCCTTTCAAAGAAGAAAAGCAAAGGAAAGCGCAACGCTTACATGGGAGCGAGCGAATAATTCTTCCTTGTACGTAAGAACTTACATGTGTTGGAACAACCGCTTTCTGCGAAATCCCATTTCTTTACCGATAAGGAAGTTATGATGAAGACGATGTTGCTTTGAAGAATGATTCTATCTTTGGCTGTTGTGGGCCTGAAGGCAACTGCTTTTTGAAAACAATTAACAGGATAGCTAGTGAGCTAATAAAATTCGCCAAGCTTGTCTTCTTTATGCCCACTTTGGCCAGAGTTTTTGCTTGGAGGTCGTGACAACAGTACTGCATTTTACATCACCGCTGTCAGTTATAACGTGAAAGAGCGTGGTGTCGCTTGTTGCATAGACGACTGGAGTTAAATTATTTCGCTTTTGTTCCAACGAAGTACGCTTTTGGAGAACATCATTTTGTTGGCCACTTGTACCAGTGCTTGCATTGACCTATACTTCGCCTTGAAGATAAGCTTACAGTGTACATTTGCAGTTTTATTTTCATGGTACCGTCTGCAAGCACTGCTATCAAAAGCCAATCAACCAGTGTGAAAAAGGATTTCATAGTACGTTTATAAGTTACCTTCAAAAACAGCTGAAGATGGACCCTGAATATGAGAGAAGACTTCTTCGACAGCCAAATGGACGCAGTCCGCTTGGAAATTCTGTGAGGATAAGTAACATTATCTTACTTTATCGCAATTTTGCAGTATGATGTTAAGAGTTCGGGGCTAGGGCATGTCAGAATGCAGTGACAATTAAATTATAAACCAAATATAAAACAGTAAACATAGTTCTTAGCCCAGTGGCTATTGGTTCAGGCTAAGAGACCTGCCTCTGCTTTGATCAATACAAAGTATTCTACGTATCAACTGTCGTGAAACTTATCCTTAGAATTGCGGGGTAAACTTTAGAGAAGGTAAACATAATTTTTTTTAATGAGGTTAAATGTAATTTAGGTGAAGTTTGACTCAAGCCAATGCTGATCAGCAGCCTTTCAAGGCGACCATGCTCCCTGGGGTCTCATATGGGTTTTGCAGGGCTTGCATGTTTTGCTTGCTGGCTGTGTAAGATCATGCAGTTTGCCCATGAGTGCCGTTCATGCTTGTAGCATGTTCTTACTCCCTCGCATCTCTCCCTTTCGTTGGTGTTGGTAAGGTAAATGGGGTGGTAAATATCTCCACTGACTCGGTCAGTTTGATGGCACCTGTTGGTTGCCACACTCAGGGCTGCTATGGATACCTGTTTGAGGCTTGTATCTCCACAATCCCTTAGGCACCTTTCCCAAGCTCATTAATTTTGGCAATGCGTTGAAATACTTCTTGATTTGTGCACTTGTGATGCACAACATGACTTGATACTCCAGCATGACTTTCATGCGCAGTGAGGATTCACAGAAACTATTTGCGTGCATGATCTTAAGGGGAGACGCTCTCTTTAGGGGTAATACCGTAAAGCAACTATTGCACAGCATGAATTTAATAGGCCATTTGCAGGTTGCCTTGTGCCTCTGTTTCAAAATGAGTCTTCGTGCAAAACCTTCCTTATGAAAATGAACCTGTAGGTGGAACTCATTTTCATATGTCTTTGCAAAAAGACTAGTGTTGATAGAGAGGCAAGAGGCAACTTGGAAATGGCCTACTGCCCTAATTTTATGGCAACAATTTATTGTTATTGCCACACACACCGCTGAATTGAAGACTACTTAAAAGCAGATTTGCACAATGTTGTCATTTAACTACAACTACCAGCTGAGAATTTATTTCATTTTTAGTGCAGAGTGCACTATTGGGATGGTTTAAGGAGCTGCTGTTCATTAAGGCACTAAGAGAGTCACATGTACATTGTAAGAGTCTGAAATTATCAGAGTATTTTAGCTTATAATGAAGCCTAACTTCACATCACAATGATAATAATTATAATGTGATTTAATTTCAACTAACCTGCCTCATATAATTATAGTAAAATTATGTGAAATGATTTAATTTCAACTGTCGGCCTGTTACATGTACATGTAATACTTTTCTATTTATCACAGCCAAGTTTTAGTGGAGTAAGGCCTTTCAGCTCACCACATTTGAGCCCAGTAGGTTCCCCTAACAGAGAAAAGTATGGAGACAGGTAAGGAAGCATGATTCAATTTTATTAATGATCTTGAAACACTCTGGCAAAAGTTTCCTTGAACATCTGAGTATGTTCAATTCAACTCAGTTACTAAGACTGACATTAAAAAAAAGAAAATTTATATAAATTATACACTGTATGTCTATACATGTACATGATCATAAAATTTACTGTCATCATATCTTAATGTTTGTTGCGGTGATAGTTAAAAGAAAAATAAACAGGTTTTAATTTTTTCAGTTTGTTTTGCTTAAGATATTGATAAGAACAGTACAGTAGTTATGATAATCTTGAAACATTTATGGCCAAGAGTGTAATCGTGTTCTATTTTGTGTATACTTGCTGTTTTGTTTGAAGAATGGCATGTTCCTGCTGACATGTAATAATATGGTTTATTTCTTTTTATGATGCAGGTTTATACCAAGCCGCACCAGTCCTGCATGGCAGCTTAATTTTAATTTAGTACAGGTACTATACGGTGTGGGATCTACATGTAAATAATAATTTGTATGGACTGGTCTTTTTTTATTATTGTAAGGCTGTTGTTGTTTTCATGTTCAATTCCATTATTGATAAATTGTAACCACTTCAATTTTCAGTAGAATGTAGCTGTGGATACATACATGTCTATTACAGTTTTATGAAACACTTCTTTATGATGTACATGTACATGTCTTTACATAATTTATACAACATGTACTGTACTTACAATAAGTAAATTAAGCTTATGAATGTGAATATTATACATTATTGAGGACAGTGTAATATTCTATCCTGGGTATTGTTATTCATGACATCATAATGAGGTATGATGGGGAATTTCTTTGGTCTGGCACAAGCCTAAGACCTGGTGAAAATAGGAGCAGACAGGATTAATCCTGACTTACTCGTTGGGTTGGAGGCTGGGTTGGCAGCCTCTTCCCTTTCACGGCCTTGAGTTGGGTGATGGGGTGGAACACAAGTAACTTCTTTTATATTGTCATTTGCATAATCCCAGGGTATCAATTACCAATGCAAATTGAGTTTGCATAGTTGTAAGGTGCATACCAAGGCACTGACAGCTCTTGTACATGTAGCCCAGTTACACTTTGTACTAATCTTTACTTGTCAGGAAGAGATCCTTGTTGCATAAAATTGATATCTACCTGGTTTTGTACACATTCAAGCATGACAGCACTTATAAATACTAACTACTATATTACAGCATATCGTACATGTAATGTTATTTAATTTATATTAATTTATTTTATGTAGGAAAATAGTGATCCAGCGAAGAATAGTGCAGTTCCAAGGTCAGTTGTATTTTGATTGCAGATTGTTGATTGCATGCTTCTTAAAATCCTACATGTACATGCATCTTTGCCGGTTATTATTTATAATACACATAAGTGACGACCGACAAACAGTTCTTTTTACAAAATACATGTGTACAGAATAATATACATGTAGGTGCCTTGTTGGAGTTCAGAGGTCAACAGATTCTTTCAATCGTTCAGTCATCTTATAGCACATATGTATTATTTAATATAAATGTAAACATGCATGTGTAGCATTTTGCTAATAAAAGTTTTTCCCCAAAATTTTATTAATTCTTTTAATTTTGGTACTTGCGTGGACAAGGTTAGTAAAACTTCTTTCCTTTTCAGGGATTCCAGTGTTGATTCAAAGGGTAAGTTTACATGATATATTCACATATATATACTGTAATTTCACTTAATTTTATCTCAATAATTGAGATAAATTTAAGCAAAATTACAGCATTATAATCATAACAGGGGTTCTGATAGGTCGCCGAAAAAAAGTCAAATTTTGTGGGATTTCCAGAGACAAATTCACAGAAAAAAATGGCTGACTTTGCGGGAAATTCGCGGGAATTT
>NC_138158.1:10749220-10836720 GCF_964199315.1 Orbicella franksi
ATTTGATCAATATTCTTCTTCAGGATGACTTTTATCTTAATCTTGTGGATTGGTCAGGGCAGAATATTTTAAGTGTTGGCTTGGGAACATGTGTTTATCTTTGGAGTGCATGCACCAGTCAGGTACTACAGTTAGTAATGTTGGTAACAAATGTTGTAATATTACTATAACAGTGTCTGATCTAGAGCGTGCCATTGCGGGATTGGAGCAGTTCGATAGAAGATGTCCCCCAAATATTCGTCACGTGGGTCATTTTGGCCCAGCAAACATCAGCAGCTACTGAGTTGTAATTTTCCTTCGTTTCCTAAGTTTTTTGAAAACTTTGTGTAATTTAAAGTTTCAGAGAATTGACAATATAAAACAACATGTGTTTTACGAATGTTTATGACACAGACAAATAAAAATGGCTGCCAGAGGCTGAGATGAGATTCCTGGGAACAAGTAGAATAATTCTTATAGAGGGGTCAATTTTATACATAGATTTAGATGCACGTGCACATTGCAAACCCCTTACTTTTCACGCTTGATTGATGAAACGCGACCGACAACGCGATGTGTTATTTCGGTCGTTTTCTTTGTCATTCTGCTATATTATTGTCACGTCAAAGCAGAAAAGAATATTATCATTCTTTGGTCGAGAAAACAAAAGGGAAGAACACAGACCACAAATGGAAACCAGCAGAATCGACAACGTTGACGAAGGTAAATTGAGTGATACTGATGAACGTGAACCTTTTGTCGAACCGAAAGCCAAAGCAGCAAGGAGAAACTTTCAATCTACCTGGTTGGAAAAATTCACCAAAAAAAAACAGTGTGTCCCCCCAAAAAATGGAATGTCCCCTAGAAAATTGTTGACTGGGACAGAATGTCCCCCTAAAGTGAAATCCTAGATCAGACACTGCTATAACTATGACCCTTGCAGTATAAGGTTTTGAAGAAACTCAATAAATTTAGGGTTAACTAGTGAGTATTTACATTTAGGAAGCATTCTTGCATAACTAGACAAGTCCAAACTAAGGCACACAGTACAAAATTGCCAGTCAGATTTACTGAGCATTTTTCCAGTGAATTTAAGTCCATCTGTAAGTTACCAATAAATGTGCAAGTTATTAGTTGAATGTCCTGTAAAGAAATGAGACAATTCCAATTGAAAACATCTGATACCAGAATTCCTTGTTAACTGATTTGAGTTCAAATGTTTTCCTACAGACTTTAGTTTTGTTTTTTTGCAAAGCTTTAATTGCACACAGTCATTTATGTAGCACATATTTCTTTAACCTCCCTCAAAATTGATATGAGTACACTGTACAAACATGTATGCTTAGTAACCTAAAAGGCCATCAAATACCCTGCAGTCTCCCCCTGCTGTAAGAGGCCTCCCCCTCCTGTCAGCAGGGAAAGACTTGATGGTACGGTGTGTAGATTTTACACTGACGATTCTTGAACCATTAACATTTGACATTTCTTTTGTCCTTTTTTTGAGGGGGGGAGGAGGTGTGACTACAGAATGAGTGCTCTTCTATTAACAAAACTATTAAGTCACTATTTTTACAGTGTAAAACTGCTAATCTTTTGAAAGTGTTCATGGTTCAAGTGTCCTTAACTGTAATAATAATAAAGGAAAGGCTATATTCCTGTCACTCTCTCCACAGGTTACAAAACTCTGTGATCTTGCATCCGATGGTGACTCTGTGACATCAGTGTCTTGGTCAGAAAGGGTATAGTCTGAATTTATTTGATTCTAATTACTTGAATGTACTTTTACTTTTTTGCAGTATACTGTACAAGTACAATGTAGAGTTGTGATGCATTTTTAGCTTTCTCTACATTTATATGAATTTACCTCACCAACAATGATGGTGTCACAGACAACTGTTTGCCAATTGAAACTGAAAATGTGACATTGCAATCATCCAGTCACAGCTACTTAGCAACAACTGAATTTGATTTGTAGAATCTCTGCTCCCTGGCTAAAATAATGGGCATGCAGTTTTTGTGTACCATTCATGCAGGAACAAGTGCTGTTGTGTCACTACAGTATAAATACAATGCAATGAAAAATTGGTAGCACTCCTATTTATGTCTTTCAACTTCTATTTTAAAGACTTGTTTTGATTCCAAATTATTGTCTTTGTGTCACAGAGTGGCCTTGTTGCTGTTGGGACACATAAAGGTCTTGTTCAAATCTGGGATGCTGCTGCACAAAAGCGTGTATCAACCATTGAAGGACATACTGCAAGAGTTGGTAAGCAAGTGAATTTAGGATACTGTACATATACATGTCCACAATTATCCACCTATTGCATTTATTCTTTCAACAGGTACTAATATTTTTGTCCACATACAGTACCGGTCATATGTAAGTTGACAGTCACTCGAAACTGGAAAACTTCGAGTATCGAGTCGAGTCCTTTGAGTTTCAAGTCGAGTTGTTCGAGTTTTGAGTCAAGTCGTTCGAGTTTCGAGTCGAAGTGACAAAGAATTTATCGCTCGATTAATTTTCCCTGTACATGTCAATCTTGCTGGTTTACTTTTGGAGACAGAGAAATTTTCGAGTCACGACTTGAAATTTTCGAGACATCAACTCCAGACTAACGATTTGGACGTTAACATGAAATACATGTACTCTTGCACGAATAAAGGAAGCCCCACAATGCGCGGTATTGTTTATTTCTATTGTTATGAATTTGAGATATAAATCGCTTTCTCGAAAAATTCTTCGAGCATCTCGAAACTCGAAACTCGAGCCTCGAAACTCGATTCTCAATCCTCAAAAGCATCGAGGATCAAGTTTCGAGTCGAGACTGTCAACTTACCTTTGATTGGTACTGTAAGTCCAGCAAAGGTATTAAAAAGAGTATCTGTTTACGGATGTAAGTACACCTGGGGCCTTAGATTGAGTGTTTGTTTTGCCGGAGAAACAGGTTTGATCAGTGTTCTTATTTCATCAAAGGTGCACTGGCCTGGAATGGTGACATGCTATCATCAGGCAGTAGAGATAGGCTGATTCTTCAGCGTGATGCCAGGACTCCTAGCCCAGTGGAAAGAAGGCTGATTGGACATAGACAAGAGGTTGGTCTAATGGTCCTTATGCTTCAATTGTAAAACAGGCGACCACAGGCTTCCTCCAGCTGCTGCAATCTTGGGCAAGTGCAGCAATTTGGCTTGACTGCCTTATCCCTGTGCTGAGGTCTTATGCGTCATATGGCATAAAAAGCACAGATGATGATAATGATGCCATTTTGCTTCAATATTTCCTAGAAGGGACTCAACATTTCTGGTTTCTTCTTGCTATGTGGTCGCATGTGCATTTGTACGTATAGGCCATACTCTTATCGCAGGCTTACCTTCAAGTGGACAAAATCCATGTAAATGACTCATGAAAACTTGAGCTAGCTCCTCTCTCAAAGGGCTTGTAAGGGTTATTTTGTAGGTATTTAAACCAGTTAAACTACACACAAGGTTGAAGAAGACAATTTCTGTTATTAACAGGTGTGTGGACTGAAGTGGTCTCCTGACCATCAGCACCTGGCATCAGGTGGTAACGATAACAAGCTGCTGGTATGGAACTTGTCCAATCTGTCTCCTGAGCAGCAGTATGGTGAACACTCTGCAGCAGTCAAAGCCATCGCATGGTCTCCTCATCAGGTATGTTCAGTAAATTTTGTACAAGCTATGAAGGACATCACCCACTGTTATTGTATTGTATTGTATTGTATTGTATTGTATTGTATTGTATTGTATTGTATTGTATTGTATTGTATTGTATTGTATTGTATTGTATTGTATTGTATTGTATTTTATTGTAAGAGTAATCATTCACATATGTGACATATTCCACCACTTTAAACCTGTGCTGGCCATTTGAGCAGACAGGCTTTTACATAAATACATGTATGTCAAACATGATACTTGTTGACTGTGTTTGACCACATTTCCTAACGCCAAAAAGAGAGTTGAAAATATGACATGTAGCAGGGTATTTTTGATGAATTTTAAGGTGTATGGATACATTGTAAGTGGTAAAACACTTCTTCGAGTGGTCGATATGTGGTCTTCTCAATCAAAACTAAGGAGCAAACAGAGCAATAAAGTCATAAAAGTCCATACTGATTAGAGCAGATATCTAAACATTGTCACTGTTATAGTTTCTTTTCGCTTTGAATCATATTTACTTGTTTTTTGCTTGCCTTGGGACTGGCCTTTTTTCTTGTTAAGTTCATTGATTGTCTTTCGTCCAAAGAATTTACTGCGAACACTGATTGTGTCAACAATAAAGAAAGCATCAACAACAACAAAAACAAACCTAAGGTGGCCGAACACAGTTTTCGTGCACGCTTTTGCTGATGCAATTCAGCGCATGCACAAAGATTGCAAAAAACAAACATGCCGTCAATATTTACTCAACACCCGCACTATCTGTGCTATTTTTCTCTATAATTGAACGCAGTGTATTGATGGCCTTAGTCTTTTATCACAAATATACGTTAGAAGAGGTAAAGATGCAAAGAACTCAGTAATTCTCAGCTTTTTCTTTGTTACCGAAAGAACCCAGTTAAATGCAGCGCATGCGTAGTAAGTCAAAAAATTGCGATTGAATGAAAATTTGCACTCTCGGAAATACGCCTATTTCTCGAGAACCACTCATTAGAATTTCACGAAATTTGGCAGGAAAATACTTTAGGAAATAAGTTACTGGAATATTGAAAATAATAGAACTTTAACAAAGGAAACTCTAGATATTCCAGTAAACCTTCAACGAGGGATAATTAAAGATCTCTCTGTTAAATTATTAGCAAAATGGTGTTAACTTGTGAGAATCGTTACAAGCTTGCTGCATGCAAATTATAAAGAAAATCTAATAACTAGATTTTCTACAAATAAACAAAACCGATTTTAAAGGCCTGTTTATTTTTATTCGTGTTGCCGTGGCAACGGCACATACGTCAGCTTAAACATCAAAACACCAAAGTTTGTGTTGTTAACATGCTTGCTGCCATTTTTGGCGACCAAGAGATCGAGGGTTTTAGAGAAAAAGGTGAATGAAACACAGGTATCAAAAACTGTGTTCAGCCACCTTAAGCAATTGTTGTGTTCATATGGAGACCACTCTCTAGCAGTAAATCGTTGTAACAAAGATCGCTGAAATCCAGTAGTAGCAGCGATCATATAGCAACGAACCTTTATCCAATATTCCCTGGTGGTTTGTCCACAGCATGGTCTGCTTTCCTCAGGGGGTGGTACAGCCGACAGATGCATCAGATTCTGGAATACACTAACAGGACAACCGCTACAGTGTGTGGACACTGGCTCGCAGGTACATGTCCTTGGATAAAATCCTATTTTCTCCTAACCTTTTCAAATCAAATCAAATTTATTTATGAAATCCAGCTCAGTTAACTGTAGTACACAGATTACACAATACAGATAGTAAATCAAACGAATCGAACCCAGTATGTTATAAGAATGATGGATTTGATCGCCTCAGTTATTACATGTCGAAGTACGTTTTTCATATGAAGACATCACAGTATGTTCTTCCATATTTGCACTTGTAAATTGTTTATGTAGGACCAATTTCCCACAATACGAAAATAAATTAGAAATAGTTATAAGAATTATTATGCTAATCACATCAGATCATAGACAGCATGTGTTAGAAGATTACATACCGTTAAGTAATTCAAGTTCGATGTGTGTACTGTAAGATATCTGATGACTGATGGCCCAAGCCAATAGATAGATGGGAAAAAATACGCACAAAATCACACGAGCGAACAGACACTGGGCATGAGTGGTAAACATGTTATAGGCAAAAGAAAAAAACTGTTGATGTGACACTCTAAGTTATATCTTGTACTCAAATTGGTTTAAATCGTCAGTCAAGGTTTGCAATAGCAGACTTGCACGATATCATCATTTGACTACAACTGCCGGAATTCAATTCGCTTTTTCTTTATTTAATTTTTGAAGCCACAGAAACGGAAAAAGTGAAAGATTCTTGTAGTTGTAGTCAAATGAAGCCATCATGCAAATCACGTACTGCTGCCTTATATAGACTGTCCGCATGACTCTTCCCATGAAAATAAACATAGAACAGTGTCATTGTTCATGTAGCTAGTCCTGTTGCCCTTGTGGCAAATATCCTCATGTGAACAGTCTAAGCAGCGTGTGTCCTTTTGTATTTACTGACCTTAAATGTACTTGTATTTTCTTTCTCATGTTAGGTTTGCAACTTAGCATGGTCTAAGCATTCTAATGAACTAGTGAGTGTTTTTGTTTCGTTGATTTAGAAACCATTTTCGGGGTTATGTATTGTAAGTATTTTAATTAACATCTAGAAAGGGAAAGTGCAATATATGTGCTTGATTTAATTTACCAGTAATGTATTGTAAAGTCTAACTTGAGGTCACTTACGTATTAAAAAAACATTGCCCTTCTTCCTTCAGTTTTTTAAATCCATGCTCAAATTGTGCTTGAGTGTTTAATTGATTAAGGATCTTAATTTGAATTTGAATTTTGATTTTACCGTACTCTTTTAAGAGAGTTTTCACATAGGGTTAACCTCGTAACTTTCTTTTCTCGATGCATCTTTTTCCCCTTAATTTTTTTAGTTTTTACTTGTATTTTTAGTTTGCATTTTCTATAAATGAAGTACATGTATGTATGTATTTGAATTTCCTTGTGTTGATTTTGGCGGTTTCCGAGTTGTGTTATCCAATCAGATCGCAGCAGGACTAGTTTCCGAAGTTTCTCTCTTTGTGAAGTAACGAAAGTCGTGCTTATATCAACTGCACAACCAGAGACCTTCCGAAACTCACTTGAATTCTCAAACGTTTGCACTCTTTGTATGTGGCTATCTAAAACTGGGATAATCGCCCATAGTTCAACTTAACTACCGAACTCAGTGCATATCGTGTGTCATTATGTGTGAAAAAAAAAGCTTTGACATTGTAACGTTTGTTCTTGACTGCAGGTTAGTACGCACGGCTACTCACAGAACCAGATCTTAGTTTGGAAATATCCGTCGTTGACTCAAGTAGCCAAGTTAACAGGGCATTCTTACAGAGTTCTTTATCTGGTAAGTTGAGAGTTTCTTTGGCAGTCGTTACTAACTTGGTGCGTCCATAATGCCTCTTACACAGTGACAGCTCAGTCGTAACAGCTCTTTTCATCTCTCTCCGTTCGTACACTACATCATACAACATGACGAAAGTGACGAGATTTGTATTAACGTAACCACCAAATCCTTAGAAAATCGATGTCAATCAGTAAAGATAATCTGACCTGCTATTGCAATTCACAAGACGGAGTTAAAAATGAACCCACTTGAGACGCATAACCCTGGTCTAAAACTAATGAGATTTTCGTTATTTATCACAGGCTGTATCACCTGATGGTGAAGCTATAGTAACAGGAGCCGGGGATGAAACTCTTCGATTTTGGAATGTCTTCAACAAAGCACGCTCACACAAGGTATCTGCTGCTCTTAATTTTTGTGCTACTAATTGGTTTATTTTGTTTGTTACCAAGTCAAACTTTTGGCTTTTGACTGTGTTTCTAGCGCGTATTACACATACGCGCGCTAAAATATTGGTTTCCATATGTTGTAGCACACCTTTGTTTACTTTGCCCTTCGTACGCACGCTTTCCTTGCGTGCTACGCGTAGTTTTTTGTATGGCGTGGCTCGCTCATTTCATAAACAAAAGAACGGTTAAGCCCGAAACGTTTAGTAAACCAGCTACTGTTTGACTCTTTCGAGAGCCTTTTTCCAGCCTCATATTTAGCTTATCGTCATAGTGTCACGCATCATCTGAGTTTTTTGAGAGGCGTTCTTGAACTTCCTTGCAGTCGTTAACCATTTTGTTTTCTCTCTCTGTTTTCCTTCATTAGGAATCCAAATCTGAGCTCAACCTCTTCTCAAGGATAAGATGATATTAGCTCAAGAACCAAAGTTTTAAAACCTTAAACCATTTAATTATGTTTGAGGATGCACAAGAAACTTTCACACTTGTATCGAACAACAAGAGACCGTGCGATACACATACAAAGCTGTCTTCTTATGAACCAAAGAAGAGCCGAGATGGTAGTTACACAATACAACAAATTGAAGTGATCTGCAGTTACCCTCACATCCTCACATGTTTGCCAGGAATTGTATATCCATGGAGGAACCAAATGTCAATCACTATTTGAAATAAAGGATCACAAGGATACTAGGGTTTAATTTCGATGCTCTGATGTTGAAAATTTGACATCGTTTCTTGAGGCAAACAGAAATAAAGCGTAATGTTACTAATACTTGCGTTCGATTATAACTCGCTAGATGATGCCCAAAATCGAGATTTATAATAGTAATTTAGGAAACTATTTTATGTTACCGTACTCAAGTTTCTACTTTACGAGGTTCACGTGAACGTTTGTACTTTGTGTATCTATCTATTTATCTGCCTACCTGCCTGCCTACCTACCTACCTACCTACCTACCTACCTACCTACCTACCTACCTACCTACCTACCTACCTAGCTACCTAGCTACCTACCTACCTACCTACCTACCTACCTACCTACCTATCCTACCTATCCATCCATCCATCCATCCATCCATCTATCCATCCATCTATCTATCTATCTATCTATCTATCTATCTATCTATCTATCTATCTATCTATCTATCTATCTATCTATCTATCTATCTATCTATCTATCTATCTATCTATCTATCTATCTATCTATCTATCTATATATATATATATATATTTTTTTTTTTTTTTTTTTTTTTTTTTTTTTTTTTTGCACTACCGTAACTAACACTTACACTGGTGACACTCTGGCACGCAGGTGTTATGAGTTACTACGATTATCAGTTGAGTGAGGTGCGACGGAGCGTTGGTGATGAAGTTTTGGATTAAAACTTACGGTGTCGTCACAGGCAACTTTCCTAGTTTCCAACGGTAACAATATCGTCGCCTGCAATTTCGCGCGCTTTGCTGCCAATGACGTTAAAGGCCGACAAGTTGCCACTGGAAACGGAGCCAGTTGCCCGTGACAACGACATAAGTTGAACGTTAAAACCTGGTCACCAAGCTTGCACAACTGATAATCGTAGTAGGTGTCAACTGAGAATCCTGCCTTCGCACTCAGACTCCGTGACAATCAGTCACACAGGCGAATCTTAATAGCCTTATGATGTCAACATACTAGTTTTTTTGGTGTCTCGATACAATGCATCTTTGAACCAACCGATAAATCTTCCAAGTGACAGGTTCGCCAACGCACTCCGGTGTAGATAAGTTCTTACGTCGTCGCTCAATCCTTTCTTGAGGCAGAAAGATTGCGTGACGACACCCGTTACTGGTGTCCTATTAACAGGAAACGTTCTGTCCAAGTTTTGGGCTCAAAGCACATTTTTGGAGCAAGTTTTATACGGCAGCTAACGTCGTACCAGCCAATATCAAACGAATGAAACGTAACTAATCAAGCTGACTGGATGCAACTGTACTGCATAGAAGTCCAAAACGTTTTGTAAAGCACAGTTAGCCAACAAGTCGATATGTGTGAACGAGAAAGACAGTGAAATGATAAAACGTATGTCTGATTCATTATCACCACCAAACCCGTTGTCATCATCGCCATCATTTATTAAACAAAGGATTACATATATTCATTACACTAATTGTTTTCCTCTGAGCCGCGGACGACGATGACTACTACTAATTGTCCAATTTTACTAATCTTGAATTTAACATTACTAACATTAAACTACTAATATTCAACACTACTAACAAGTTAAATGCGATCTTAATACATTATATCTTATTATAAGGCTTGCCCCATCTGCTGCGGTTTTTTTAGAGAACTAGCCTGTCCTTTACATCAGTGAAACTGAATGATGTTCTAAGTTCACATTCCTTTCACGCAATTAGAAACTTTTTCTAATCTGTGGTCCTCTGCTGTTAGGACAACCCGTTGCTTTCATTTGCGCCAGGAACATTCATGTAATGTTCCGAAATTATTTCGTATCTTCTCGATAACTTAAATCGTCGTTACGGTCCAAAATACAGTTGATTTCCAAGGACATTGTAAGAGAAAATTAAAATTTCCAAGAAAGTTGTCTTCCCGCTCGCTTTCCTGACGTGTTTCATTCATCTCACGTAGTGGACACTTTGGCACCGTTCTTACCGCCTTAGATATGCGATCTGAAATATCTACCGTTCTGTCTATTTAGATACTGAGGGATACTGGAGTAAGTTAGTGAAGAATTTAGTAAACCAATGATTCAATTCGCTATTGTTGGTTACGAAATAGACACAATCAACTCGGCGATGTGTTGGTTATGATTGTCATCTATCAACGCATGCTAGATTGGCATCAAATTCAGCAGTTATAAACATACAATAAAGCCGTCATAACTTCTACGTACATACATTAGAAACAAAATCAAAGCAATACCCAGGATGCCAGAGGTTTTTCTTGCGCGGTTTCTGGTGTCGCTTTATATCTCTGGTACCCAGGGTGGCAAAGCAGTCGCATCTGCCCAATCAAACAAAGCAAGAAGCGCTATGAACCAATCAAAACGTTAAACAAAACATGTGACATCCCAAACGCGGGAAATTTCGGAAATACAAGCTAACTTAAGTCACAGTTTGAAGGCTTGTGACTTTTGATCACTTCCGATTGATAAAACCAAACTACGTTTCTATCCAATTAGAGTGCTCCCAAATGTAAATCTAAAGCCTCTACTTTATTACTCTCGTGTCAATTAACAACATACTATCCTGGCCAAAACGGTTCGACACACTTCCCATTTTCTCCATTTTTCGTGTGGATATTTTAAGGTAATTCCTCTGAAATAAAAGTGACAATAGATTTTTGCTCAAACTTTGTCCACTGAATACTTTTCATATGATAACTTCAATTTTGAAATAAAAAAGGGGGTTGCCCATGCTCATTAAGGAGCAATGAGGCATTGAAAATGCCCCATTTTGGCATTATTTAATGCTTATTATAGGAACGCATTCCCAGCAACTGTAACATCTTTGTGAGCCCGGAGTCATAAGAACACGCATTAAACTACAGTCAATACATTGTGTCGGACACAAATAAACGTTTTAAGTTTTATTCAGACAGAAAGCTAAATCCTTGGTTAAAAATTTGAACCACATTTTCTTGACGTGGTTACCGACTGCCAAATGTAAAAGACCACTGTGTATCTGCTATTTTTCTTATTTATTCAATTTTCAGCAATAGAAATTGGATCAGTCTTTTCTCACGCAAAGCTTTCAATGTGCGCGTGCACGAGCGCGCGCTAATGACGCCATAAATTATGCGCAGTAAGGATGCGCAATGCAAAAGTGAGGAATGACCTTAAGTAACTAGCAATTTACGCTCGTAGAAATAGCCTTACAAATGTCTTTCTCCTGAACAATTTGTCACAGATGTTTGATTTCTGGCAACCACCATTTTGTGTGGGGACGGGGAGTAAACGGCCATTTCCGAGTTACCTTGGGCCTCTGTATCAAAACGAGTCCTCATGCAA
This sequence comes from Orbicella franksi, assembly GCF_964199315.1. Taxonomy (NCBI): domain Eukaryota; kingdom Metazoa; phylum Cnidaria; class Anthozoa; order Scleractinia; family Merulinidae; genus Orbicella; species Orbicella franksi. The sequence goes on from NC_138158.1 coordinate 10,760,761, forward strand.
AACCTTTCATATGGAAATGAGTTTGATTTGCATGAAAATGAATCTTATGGAGGTATATCTATGACAAAATTCAATACACAGTAATTGATATCAAATCATTCAAATTGTACATGCATCAATCCAAAGCTGAATGGCAACTAGCCGATCCTACAAATAGTCATTACGCAAACAGGCATCACGCTAAAAGGCATCACGCTAAAAGGCATCACTCGAAAAGGCATCACGCTTAAATGCATCACGCGAAAAGGCATCACGCTGAAGGGCATCACGCGAAAAGGCATCACGCTTAAAGAGATCATGCGAAAAAGCATCACACTGAAGGGCATCACGGGAAAAGGCATCACGCTTAAATGCATTACGCGAAAAGGAATCACGTTGAAGGGCATCACGCGAAAAGGCATCACGCTTTAAGAGATCATGTGAAAAAGCGTCACATTGAAGGGCATCACGCGAAAAAGGATCACAATTAAAGGCATCACGCAAAAAACATCACACAAAAAGACATGAAGAGAAAACGCATCAAGCGAAAAGGCATCACACGAAAAGGTATCACCCAGAAAGGCAACGTTACAAAAATTATATGGAATCTGGGGCTAACTCTTGTTACTCGTGTCTTGTAAGATAACAGTCTTCTCAAAGAGTTTTTGACCAAGACATTCCGTCTTTGTCTCCTCCTCTCCTTTGCCTCCTTTGTCTCCTTTGTCTTAATTCAGTACAGGAGGCGTGCCTTGAGATAGTTCATCCAGCAATTGAGCAATGGAATCGAAAACGATTGCATTTCTTTTCCGGTTGGTGAGATCGGCGAATATTTTTCAAGATGGCGGACAAGTGCTGGGCGTTCTTTGTATGACATTGGCGATAGTTACAAGAACCTCCTGAACATGAATTCACTACTGCAGCTACGCCTCTCCTTTATTATGGTGCGAGAGGGAGATTACGTGTAGAGAGACAAGCAAAAGCGTTAGGCTTTTTTGTGTGATGCCTGTTTGCGTAATGCCTTTTCGCGTGATACCTTTTAGTAAGTGTAATACCTTTCGCGTGATACCTTTTTGCGTGATACCTTTCTGCGTGATGCCTTTTCGCGTGATGCCTTTTCGCGTGATGCCCTTTAGCGTAATGCCTTCTTGTGTGATGCCTTTTCGTATGATGCCTTTAGGCGTGATGCCTTTCAGCATGATGCTCTTTAGCGTGATCCCTTTTAGCGTGATGCCTTTTAGCGTAATGTCTTTTAGCGTAATGCCCTTTAGCGTGATGCCTTTTAGCGCGATGCCTTTTAGCGTGATGCCTTTTAGCGTGATGCCCTGTAGCGTGATGCCTTTCAGCATGATGCCCTTTAGCGTGATGCCTTTTAGCGTGATGCCCTTTAGCGTGATGCCTTTTAGCACAATGCCTTTTAGCGTGATGCCCTTTAGCGTGATGCCTTTCAGCATGATGCCCTTTAGCGTAATGCCTTTTAGCGTGATGCCTTTTAGTGTGATGCCCTTTAACGTGATGCCTTTTAGCGTGATGCCTGTTTGCGTAATGAACATTTGCAGGATCGGCTAGTTGCCATTCGGCTTTTGATTGATGCGTGTACAATTTGGATAATTTGATATCAATTACTGAGTACTGAAATTTGTCATAGACATACCTCCATAGATTTGCAGGCGAAACTCATTTTCATATGAATGGTGTTACATGAAGAGTCGTTTTGACACAGAAGCCAAAGGAAAGGGCCAATTGAATTGCTGTCTTATGGAAAAATAACGAAGGGGCACAAACCCAGTTGTAGCAATGATTGCAATATCCAGTAGATGGTTCAAGTCAGTCTAACGGAATGTCATCCATATTCATCACGTGCAGCTGAGTTGGTTGACTCAGTAGACTATGCCCAAGACTCTCGATGCTTCTGCCAAGAAACTGTGCTACACCGCCAGCCGGAATTACATGGCTCAAGTCGAAGGGATCGTCAACGGTAGGATCAAGCATTCTGTCGGCGATAGCTTCCTCGTTTCCAGCAGCGAAATCGTCTTCCTTCAACATCCACTTGATCATCTCGACGTGACCTTGAATGGCATCAAGCATACGACGCCTCATGTCGGGCTCGGTGCTCATCCAAATTTGGTGGCACATCGTGCTTTCCCAGCAGGTTTTAATCACTGTAAGGAATTCTTCAGCCTTTAAGCCATGAATGCTTGCCAGTTCTCTAAGATCTTCGACCAAGGATCTTTCCACAGGATCCAGGGTTTCAAGGTCGCAGTCAGCGCCGTTTAACGCCTTATCGATCAACTCCTTGCAGACCTCGAGGCAAATATCTTCCAGCTCATGGTATCCAAAACTTGGAATTGCACTGATTCCTTGTGTTAATCCCGTTTGCCGTAGAGGGGCTGTTGACGTTTCCTTGTTGCTTTGGTTCTCATTATGTCCTCCAGATCCAGTCTTCTCAGTTTCTTCGCATTCTTGCTCTTCGACTTTCTTCGCATCGTCTCGATACTGCTGGATCAACTTCTTTGAAATTTCCAATGGACTTTCCATGATCTGCTTAACTTTCTCGGCTAGGGATTCAAGAATCTTGGGATCTTCAATATAATCCACTCCAAACAGATTGTATGAGCTCACAAAGAAATGACGCAAATCTTTCTTTGTAAGAGCTTCCAAAAGGTTGCCCAGAAGTTTCATCATGCACTCTGCTCTGTTGCCTTCAGTCCACATCTCGGCACCGGTCTCTTCGATCGTTTGCAGAAAGATGTTCTTCAAATGGAATGTCACTAAGCCCGCGTTCGAATGAAATGTCACTGAGCCCGCCCGCTTGGAAAGATGAGCGCGGTGAAATTTTTTCAGACAACGATAACACTCCCGTTGGACTTCGTTCATCTCTTGGCTTAACAAGAATTCAGCATGGGAAAAGGATATTCTGAAGTAGCATTCAGAATCGCCATTCTTTGGGGGCTTAACAACCATGTGGTACCCCTCCTGAATGACCTTGTCGACAATTTCAGGGGAAGGCCATTTACGGTCTCTTTTGATCCATTCCCTTGCCACCTTTGGCCATCCTTGGGATCTCAATGCAGGGACGAGATCAACTCCTTCTTTTCGCTTATACTCCTTACTCTTTGCCGTTCCCTCTTTCATCTCAGTTCCAGTTTTTAACAAGTGTTCCAACCAGCGATATGTTCTCCATGTCTCTTTCTTTTCGGCTTTTTCTCTATCATCTTCACTGTGTGTCACATCTTCAGAGGTCAGCTTTTCTTTCACAGTTGAGTTTCTCATTTCTGTTCCGGATTCATCCGTTTTCGTGCCGTCTTCACTCTTGTCATCTAGACTATCGCTTGTTGGATCTGGTCGAGAATTTTCCATGGAATCGAAGCTCGCGGTGGATTTGATGTCTTCTGATAACCCCTGGCCGTTTTCACAGTTTTGTGGCGTGACACATGGCTCCTCGTTGTCATTTGGAAGTACCGAACTACTTCCGCTTTCGGGTGCGTCACGATTTTCCGGCGTGACACGATGCTGGCCGTTAACAATGGCTTCGTTCGTCCCACTTTCGGTTTGGGTTTGTGATCTACCTTCGATTCCTTCTACTCGGGCCTTTAAGTTTTGCATGGTTTCTCCAGAAACGATCTCTTGAACTAAAGCAGGGAAGCTTTCGACAATATTGCTTGAGTCAACTTTAGTCGCCAATGCTCTCTGTACTTCGCTCAAATAGACGCTCAAAACTTCGGCGTGCTCTCTTGTATATTCAGTTCCTTTTGCATCACAAAGCGCCTTTGCAAACCATTCCAGTTGAGCCACATCCAGACCCTGCCGGCTTTGGGATTCTTTCGTCTTCTGCATCTTCTGAACGGCTGTCTCAAACGACTGTTGAAATTCAACTGAAAAAGCCGGACTGGTATCCTTGTTCTTCCAACTGGAAACAACTATCTCAGGGAAGAAAGTAAGATCCTCTCGCACCATTGCCGGCATTAAGCGTTTCAGAAGATCGAGTAACCCGGGCGCCGCACTCCCATAAATTGCAGAATGGAAATTCTTCAAGGCTGAGGTGGCCACATAATCGGTGTCTTCCACGAGGCAGGACTTAAACACGGGATGATCGCGTCCTTTAATTTTTGCATGCAGTGGATTCTCAGGTGAATATTCCAGTAGCTCCTCGTGCACCAAACAGTTACCTGATGTCGGGAAGACCATGATATCCACATCTCCATAATCGTCTGGTACAAGACTCTTTAAGTCTTCCACTGCACTTCCATAAGGAAGGGCCATGATGCGATTTGCAGTTGCTTGGCTTAAGTACTCTGACAACCGCTGTAAAACGTAAACCGCAACATGGTCTTTGTACTCCGTCTTTCTTTCAGCCTCCTTTCCTCTCTCTCCTAAAGACTTAAACACGACGTTTAGTTCTTGGAAACCCGTATCGTGTACTGACTCCGCCATTTTAGTCGACATTGAAGTTCTCTTAAAGTTTACTGCCGAATTCATAACAAGAAGATCTTTTAGATCTTATAACCGCGCTTTTGAAATTTAACTGTTTTCTTAGTACTACAGTCGCAACACATGTACAGTGCACATTCCAAAGCAGTCCTTTATGATCATGATTCATTGATTACTGTAGAAACCACATCACTTGATCAACACAAACTGTATTATTGTACCATCGCCCTAAGCCTTTGTGAAATCTAGGATGAAGTAATGGTCTTAATCTGGAAGTTCGCTCGGAACATGCCCATAAATGGTGATACGAAAAGGAAACGAGTATCACGCTATTAATAACGCTATTAATAAACAGCTTTCTTCCTTAAAAGTCAAAATTTAATTTGTTTTTGCTAGGAGTAAATGACAAGCAAAGTAGTCACGCGAGTCACCCAATCCGGGTTTTACTCTTTCCCCGCTCAATCCACGACTAATTTTAGAACGGTTGTGTTTCTTTCCCCCAGCATTGACATAAACGCTGCAAGTTCTGAGAAGCTATTGTTTACCTCAGCAAATAATTAATTTTCCTTCAGATCTCATTATTCTCTTAACTCCAACAGCCAAAGAATTCACTTCATTTGCCTAAACCCACAAGAAATACTCGCAAAATTGCAAATACATTAATGACCGTCGCTTCTTTGAACCAACCGATAAATCTTCCAAGTGACAGATTGGCCTTTACACCCCGGTAGAGAAAAGTCTTTATACTTCGTCGCCCAACCGTTTCTTACGTGACGACACCCGTTACTAGTGCCCTATAAACGGGAAACGTTCTTTCCACATTTTAGGCTCAAAGCACATTTTTAGAACAAGGTTTATACGGCAGCTAACGTCGTGCCAGCCAATATCACACGAATGAAACGTAACACAGTGATAAAGCTGACTTAATGCAACTGTACTGCATAGAAGTCCAAACGTTTTGTAAAGCACAGTTAGCCAGCAAGTCGATATGTGTGAACGAGAAAGACAGTGAAATGATAAAACGTATTTCTGATTCATTATCACCACCACACCCGTTATCATCATCACCATTTATTAAACAAAGGATTACACCTATTCATTACAGTAATTGTTTTCCTCTGAGCCGTGGACGGCTGCGGCGACGGGGACGACTTCGACGACGACTACTACTATTACTAATTAATTGTCCAATTATTCATATCTTGAATTTAACACTACTAACATTAACATAATAATATTCAACACTACTACCAAGTCAAATGCGATCTTAAAATATTTTATCTTATTATAAGGCTTGCCCGATCTGCTGCGGTGTTTTAGAGAACTAGCCTCTGCCCTCTACGTCAGTGAAATTGAATGGTGTTTTAAGTTGACATTCCTTTCACGCAATTAGAAACTTTTTCTACTCTGTTGTTCTCTGGGCCGGGAGGACAAGTAAACCGTTGCTTTCACTTGTGCCAGGAACATGCATGTAATATTTCGAAATTATTTCGTATGTTCTCGATAACTTAAATCGTCGTTACAGTCCAAAATACAATCGACTGCAAAAAACATTGTAAGAGAAAAAGTTTCGAGAAAGTTGTCTTCCCGCTCGCTTTCCTGACGTGTTTCATTCATCTCACGTAGTGGACACTGCCACCGTTCTTACTGTCATAGATATACAATCTGAAATATCTATCGTTCTGTCTATTTAGATACGAAGGGATACTGCAGTAATTTAGTGAAGAATTAAGTAAACCAATGATTTAATTCGCTATTGTTGGTTACGAAATAAATGCGATCAACTCAGTGCTGTCATAAGTTCTATGGAAAAAGGTTTGCCACTGATTCTTGATATTTTTCAACAGATGTTTCGGCTAATGCTTAAGCCTTCATCAGTGATATGAAAACCAAATTCGTTGTCATACGCTATTTAAAGTAACGTGACGCGAAGCTTGCGCGCGTGACCATGTAATTCATGCTCGCGCGATGCCTTTGTAGGCTTCTGGAAGTACAATATGATCGTTCCCAGCGTTCGGGTCCAAAGTAGAGTGCCAGGCTTCGAGGAAAAGTCGCTCGTGGTAATTAGCTTCGAAACCAACGACCTTGACGTTTTCAAAGTTCATGTTGTGGTTGAAATGGTGGGCGTGGCTTGCAACTTTAGAGTTTTGGTCAAAACCTGCCACTGCCTTTTTGTGCTCCGCAATTCGAGTCTTTAATGATCTTTAACTCAATGATGTGTTGGTTATAACTGTCATCGTATATCAACGCGTGCTAGACTGGCATCAAATTCAGCAGTTATAAACGCACAATAAAGCCGTCATAACTTCTACCTACAGTAGAAACAAAACCGAAGCAATACCCTGGGTGCCAGAGGTTTTTCCTGCGCGGTTTCCGGTGTCGGTTATCTCTGGTACCCAGGGTAACAAAGCAATCGCATCTGCCCAATCAAACAAAGCAAGAAGCGCTATGAACCAATCAAAACGTAAAAAAAAAACATGTGACATCCCAAACGCGGGAAAATTTGTAAATACAAGCTAATCTAAGTCACAATTTGAAGGCTTGTGACTTTTGTTGAATTCCGATTGATAAAACCAAACTACGTTTTCATCCAATTAGAGCGCTCCCAAATGTAAATCTAAAGCATCTAATTTATTACTCGAGTCAATTAACAACATGCAATCCTGGCTTCCCATTTTCTCCATTTTTCATGTGGAAATTCTAAGTAACCAGCAATTTACGCTCGTAGAAATAGCCTTACAAAGGTCTTTCTCCTGAACAATTTGTGACACATGTTTGATTTCTGACGCCCACCATTTTGTGGGGGAGTAAAAGGCTATTTCCGAGTTACCTTGAGCCTCTGTATCGAACCGAGTCCTCGTGGAAAACGTTTCATACGAAAATGAGTTTGATATGCATGAAAATGAATCTGCAGGCGAAACTCATTTTCATATGAATGGTTTCACATGAAGACTCGTTTTCACACAGAAGCCAAAGGAAATGGCCAATTGAATTGCTGTGTTATGGAAAAATGACGAAGTGGCACAAACCCGGTTCTGGCAATGATTGCAATATCCAGTACGTGGTTCAAGTCAGTCTAATGGAATGTCATCCATATTCATCACGTGCAGCTGAGTTGGTTGACTTAGACTCTGCCCAAGACTCTCGATGCTTCTGCCTAAAAGCTGTGCTACACCGCCAGCCGGAATTACATGGCTCAAGTCGAAGGGATCGTCAACGGTAGGATCAAGCATTCTGTCGGCGATAGCTTCCTCGTTTCCAGCTGCGAAATCGTCCTGCTTCAACATCCACTTGATCATTTCGACATGACCTTGAATGGCATCAAGCATACGACGCCTCATGTCGGGCTCGGTGCTCATCCAAACTTGGTAGCACATCGTGCTTCCCCAGCAGGTTTTAATCACTGTAAGGAATTCTTCAGCCTTTAAGCCATGAATGCTTGCCAGCTCTCTAAGATCTTCGACCAAGGATCTTTCCACAGGATCCAGGGTTTCAAGGTCGCAGTCAGCGCCGTTTAACGCCTTATCGATCAACTCCTTGCAGACCTCGAGGCAAATATCTTCCAGCTCATGGTATCCATAACTTGGAATTGCACTGATTCCTTGTGTTGTTTCCGTTTGCCGTAGAGGGGCTGTTGACGTTTCCTTGTTGCTTTGGTTCTTATCATATCCTCCAGATCCAGTCTTCTCAGTTTCTTCGCATTCTTGCTCTTCGACTTTCTTCGCATCGTCTCGATACTGCTGGATCAACTTCTTTGAAATTTCCAATGGACTTTCCATGATCTGCTTAACTTTCTCGGCTAGGGATTCAAGAATCTTGGGATCTTCAAAGTAATCCACACCAAACAGATTGTATGAGCTCACAAAGAAATGACGCAAATCTTTCTTTGTAAGAGCTTCCAAAAGGTTGTCGAGAAGTTTCATCATGCACTCTGCTCTGTTGCCTTCAGTCCACATCTCGGCACCGGTCTCTTCGATCGTTTGCAGAAAGATGTTCTTCAAATGGAATGTCACTAAGCCCGCGTTCGAATGAAATGTCACTAAGCCCGCCCGCTTGGAAAGATGAGCGCGGTGAATTTTTTTCAGACAACGATAACACTCCCGTTGGACTTCGTTCATCTCTTGGCTTAACAAGAATTCAGCATGGGAAAAGGATATTCTGAAGTAGCATTCAGAATCGCCATTCTTTGGGGGCTTAACAACCATGTGGTACCCCTCCTGAATGACCTTGTCGACAATTTCAGGGGAAGGCCATTTACGGTCTCTTTTGATCCATTCCCTTGCCACCTTTGGCCATCCTTGGGATCTCAATGCAGGGACGAGATCAACTCCTTCCTTTCGCTTATACTCCTTACTCTTTGCCGTTCCCTCTTTCATCTCAGTTCCAGTTCCTAACAAGTGTTCCAACCAGCGATATGTTCTCCATGTCTCTTTCTTTTCGGCTTTTTTTTTATCATCCTCACTGTGTGTCACATCTTCAGAGGTCAGCTTTTCTTTCGCAGTTGAGTTTCTCATTTCTGTTCCGGATTCATCCGTTTTCGTGGTGTCTTCACTCTTGTCATCTACACCATTGCTTGTTGGATCTGGTCGAGAATTTTCCATGGAATCGAAGCTCGCGGTGGATTTGATGTCTTCTGATAGCCCCTGGCCGTTTTCACAGTTTTGTGGCGTGACACATGGCTCATTTGGAGGTACCGAACTACTTCCGCTTTCGTCTGCGTCACGATTTTCCGGCGTGACACGATGCTGGCCATTAACAATAACTTTGTTCGTCCCACTTTCGCTTTCGTTTTGTGATCTTCTTTCGATTTCTTGAACTCGGACCCTTAAGTTTTGCATGGTATCGCCACAAATGATCTCTTGAAATAAAGCAGGGAAGCTTTCGACAACATTGCTTGAGTCAACTTTAGTCGCCAATGCTCTCTGTACTTCGCTCAAATAGACGCTCAAAACTTCGGCGTGGTCTCTTGTATATTCAGTTCCTTTTGCATCACAAAGCGCCTTTGCAAACCATTCCAGTTGAGCCACATCCAGACCCTGCCGGCTTTGGGATTCTTTCGTCTTCTGCATCTGTTCAACCACTGTCTCAAATGACTGTTGAAGTTCAACTGAAAAAGCTGGACTGGTTTCCTCGTCTTCCCAACTGTAAACACCTTCAGGGGAGAGAGTCAGATCCTCTCGCGACAAAGCCGGCATGCAGAGTTTAAGAAGATCGAGTAACCCGGGCGCCGCACTCCCATAAATTGCAGAATGGAAATTCTTCAAGGCTGAGGTGGCCACATAATCGGTGTCTTCCACGAGGCAGGACTTAAACACGGGATGATCACGTCCGATGATTTTTGCATGCACTGGATTGTCAGGTGAATATTCCAGTAGCTCCTCGTGCACCAAACAGTCATCTGATGTAGGGAAGACCATGATATCCACATCTCCATAATAGTCTGGTACAAGACTCTTTAAATCTTCCACTGCACTTCCATAAGGACGGGCCATGATGCGATTTGAAGTCGCTTGGCTTAAGTACTCTGACAGCTGCTGTAAAACGTAAGTCACAACATGGTCGTTGTACTCCTTCTTTATTTCAGCCTCCTTTCCTCGCTGTCCCAGAGACTTGAACACGACGTTTAGCTCTTGGTAATCCGTATCGTGTACTGCCTCCGCCATTTTACTCGACATGGAAGTTCTCTTAAAGTTTACTGCCGGATAATAATGTTGTGTCAAAGTCTTTACATAAGAGAGGCTGGAGATCGCTGGGAGATAACATGATGAGCAGTGTCACGCGATCCACGTGCAGCCAATCAATGACTGTTATATTTCAGTATTCTTGGTTTTCATGTGACGCAGTCATGGGTGCTTACCATTTAGCAAAAAAATCCGGAAATTTCGGTTGAAAGTCAAATGGAACAGTAATTTTCGGGAAAATCCGTTCGGAAATTGTAGACCACCTCCAGAGGTAGTCCTCTTTTTCCGTTCGGAACGGAACGGCGGAAATTTCCTTACCATTTGGTAAATTTTCCAGTTTCCAGTGTCTCATCAGCCGAAAACAATTACGAGAAATCGAATTGCAAATGGTAAGCGCCATCTCGTTCGGTTGGTTTGCTAATTTTGGAAAAACGTACCCTTACCATTCTACAACGGTCATCCCAACCGGTTTATTCTGACAAATGATAAGCGTATTCCAAAATTAAAATTTTCCTTTTCTTCTGAGGTTTTAGTTTCATCAGACAAAACACCCTATAGGAACTTGACGTTTGACAATGTTTTAGCTTGACAGGGTTCTTCTTTTTGTAATAGAGAACGTTTGAATTTCCACGCTTTTTTGTTGCGTGACATGAAAATGGCGCCCCGAAAAGGCTGTCATGTAGGTTAAAAGTTATCGCTTTAGTTTTTACTAACTAAACGGTGCTTGCACTAGAAGAAGCATTTATTTCAATGTGTCAGAGCTCTAGAGTAAACATTTTTCGTTTCAGTAGCAAAACTCAATGACAAATATTTCTGTTACTTTACGGCCGCCATGTTTGTGCCCTCCGAAGGGCACAAACATGGCGTCTCCATACAAAGCTCTATAAATTTGAGAGACACACTTCTGCGAAAAACGCGCGAATGAAAAACAGCAGAGACCTGATTCTTGGCGAGGTTCTTTATATAGCAATCATCTATCATATCCCAAATTCTTTTATTGAATGGTTACGATTTTTAGTTTTGATGAGTGGTGAAAACCAAGAATAGTTACATAGGCTCTAGGCCTTTCCACAAATATCCGGATATTTAGAGGTTTCCGAGATATTTAAAAAACATTGAGATATTTAGAAATTTCAGGATATTTATATATACTTATAGCCCTGTGTTTCCCTCGCTATTTTCTGGAAGCAATCGCCAGAAACAATCCAAATCATCGATTTACCCCTTGAAAAATGTATTCCATACCACTAAAAGTGCTAAACCAGCAATTTTCCAAAATGGCGGATGCTAGCCGAAGCGCTTGAATCCTCCGTAAGAAAAAAGATGGCGACTGGTACATTTACCCATAGTTCTTAGCGCACGAAAACCTTAACAACGTTCATAAAAACGCACAGAAACGTTATACAATCTTCAAACCTAGGCTACTGAATGTCCTTAGTACAGGGACATGTGTTGTAAAAATTTGGTTTTCTTTGTTCCTTTTAGGCTGTGTTAGCTTCGCAAGGCCTGGTGGTAAAATGTACATCGGCCATCTTTTTTCCTACGGTGGATTGAATCTTCCTCGCCAAATCTTACTACTCTTCTGTTTTCAAGAAATTTTTGAAAATGTTCGCCTAAGTAATTCAAAATCGGTTTATTTTTGAATAAACATAAGAGATATTTAGACGGTTTCCCGAGATGTTTAGAAATTGCTTTGTGATATTTCGGAAAGATATTTAGGCTATTTTTACGCGACATTTGTGGAAAGGCCTATGCATAGCAGACAAGCTTGACATGAAATATAAAAACAAGCCTGGAATGAAAATTTACAGTAAAAGTACATATACGTATCGGCATTTCAAATGAGAAACTTTTGATACTGAAATACAATTGAGCATGATCGCTCTACCTAATTCATGCTGTGGGAAACAAACCGAAACTAAATCTTCCGGCCATAGTTTTACGAATCGGGTGCTATTCAGGCGATAATAATAATAATAATGATAATGATAATGTTAATGATAATGATAATGATAATGATAATGATAATGATAATGATAATGATAATGATAATGATAATGATAATGATAATGATAGTGATAGTGATAGTGATAATGATAATAATAATAATCATCGTCACTTTATTTAAGTGTCGATGTATTTAGCACTAATGTGCTAATTGGGGACGCTGTAAATAAATAAACAAATATTTCAAATATAACATAAACTATTAAGAATCCCAACTGGTTGGAGGCTAACCAGATGGCTATTTACACAACGAGGTCGAGGAGTTGAACTCGGGGCTACCGAGAACAAATCCAGATAGTGGTAGGGCGGAGGATTTGAACCAGGGACCTCCAGATTTCAAGTCCAGCGCCTCCTCCCTCCCAGTGCGACTGTCTGATAAGATCAAAAAGTCCTTTGGCCTGCCTCGTGTCACTTGTTTTAGAACGCGGACAAATCCACTGTGAACTGAACCAAACAAGATTAAAATGCAACGGTGCGCATTTTCATATATTTCCAGTTTTTTCAGGAATACAAATTCGATCTGACTTGATCTGTCCCGATCTGACCCTTATTAACAATTAACTCTTGTGATTTATATCTGTTTACTTATTCTCGGAAAGTGCGCATTATATCATCGGATAGCTTTTCATTGAATCATTGTGATCTCTTATTTTCTCTCACGTTAGGTCGCATTTAGTTTTTTGGAACTTCAGTACTTAGACCCTTTATTAAACCAGATTGTCACACAGGTTAGAATTCTATTTCAGGAACGGTTACGCGGCTCATTGTCAAAGCCAACTTATTTGTTACTTGCTGGATAGAAATGATACTAATACCAGAGGAATAACAAATCAGTCAGGGCGAATCAGTTCCCGGTGATTCGTTCACGTCACTTTCTCTCATTAACGGAAGCTCGCTAGTGGCGTGACTCTCGTACTATGCCTCACGCTTTTAACTGTAACGGAATGCAAGCGTTACACTTTCGGTATTATAACGAATAATTCGATCTGGCCTGATGCCTTGATCTGACCATGTTGATATCTACAGTGAGGTATTGATCCTAATATTTAACAATTAGATTGTTCGCTCGAGATTTCCATGAGGTGATAGTTGATGAGGCCAAAGGCCTCATCAACTATCACATCATATCACGTCATAGAAATCTCGAGCGAATAATCTAATTGTTTTAGTAGAATTCTTACTAAAATTCACTTCAAATACCGGTTTCCAATTATTTCTTGACGTAGTTATTAAACTTTGCTCCTGAAAAAGATCGCTCGGATTGAATTGTCATTTAAAATTGAAGTTGTGTGCGCGCGCGCTTCAGTTTTTCGATTATTTCAACGTTTTTAAAAGTCAAGAAACCGTAAATGTCCTTCGTTTAGACTTCTCAGGAATTTAACTACCCATTTGCATTAAAAGTGTCCTCCAAATCTTTGGGAAAACGAAAAAAACGTCGCCATTTCCTAGACGATCTCCAGCCACTGCACACTAATGGCTTATAGAGTTCAATGGCTCAGCCAATCAGATTACAGCATTTGCATTAGTATACTAGTAGGATTCTACTAATAACAATTATTTCTTGTAATCAGTTATCTCTGTTTGTTTATTCGCAGAAAATACGCAATAGCTGTTAGTTTTTTATCAGCTCATTGTGATCGTTAGATTGGTTTGCGTGACTGAAACCCGTCACTTCAACCCTGTTATTTGTTGTCAAAATTTACTAAATCTCGAGCGAGTTGTGTGAACCGTACGGACTCGGACACTGACAAAAAAGAACGCTAATAACAGCCTGCCATAAATACACCGGCATGGTCAGAACTGAATCCAAATTCCAGTGTAAAGCCTTTCAGTTTAAAGTTTTTCATTTGTATCAAATTGGTTAAATCGTAAAATTCTACCTAAGAGAATTTTCCCCAAAAGGGGAACTTAAGTGCAACTGAGATTAATGAGGTGATCTTCGTACAGTTTAAGGGTAAAATTCGTTGTTCGATACCACTTGGTGTGTTTAAATCTGAGATAACCACTATGGAATATATTCTGGACTATGACATACTGGTTGACACCCTCATCTTATAGGTACCGAAAAATAGCTTTAAATTAAATCATTGCTATAAAAATTGATGTGTTTTATTTTCAGCAAAAAACTCAGTTGTATACAAAGTGTAGTTTAAAATTATCAATACAGTAAAAGTGTCTCATTGACAAGTACACTATGCATTTAAAAAAACAACTTGAGTGACATCAGTTTTAGAAATTCTTCATTACCAGAGATTTCTTTGAAATGCCTCTTAGCTCCTGTTTTATTCAGGTGTTGTAGAACCTTGATGGATTTGTTAAAAGAGGGTGAAGCTTAGAGGTTAGATATATTTTCAAATAAGGCGAGTTTTTTTCTGTAAATAATTTAGTAATTAATAAAAGAGAGTTAAAAAGTGGACATCACGTGTATTTTCAACTGGTAGAACAAATGGGTTAAGTTAAATCTTAAATAAAAAGAGAGGCATATTTATATTATAAACGGGTGGAGCTTTGAGGCAAATAAAAAGACGGAATTGTTTATAAATAAAATCGGGTGAATCTTTTTTTGTTTTATTTCGTGTTTTATATTTTATATCTTTAACTTTTTTAGTTGGTTAATTTTTGTGTAGAAGCAATCGCGAGAACTGTTGAACAGTTCACCCACAAAAGTTTGTTCCTCCTTAAGTTGTTGTGGGGCATGTGTCTTCACTATGTGTCCAGCAAATCGGATTCTTTTTCCATGGATTCTTGAAGGAAGCCTGGACTGGAGCATTCCTTTATAATTAAATCGCTTGATGATTCGTCGAATCTTCACGACACAACAGTAAGCTATGTACGCGAAAACGGTCACCACGCCTCCAAACATCAGTATTGAAACTGCAACAGCGAGGAACGGCATCACAGATACTCCCTCGAATACTGTTAGCGCTATGAAGAAGATGACCACAAGGAGCCGAATACGAACGACAAGAAGACGATTACAGGGAGGAAGCCAAAGCCAAACACGATGGCCAGGAACATTACGATCACGGGATTAGAGTGACTAAACTCTTTGGCTTGTTTGTATCTGCTCACGGCTTGACAATTCTTCAGGCTCTCCAAGCAGTCGGCTGGATAGATCTTGATACTCTCCCAGCGGTCACTCAGCCAGTGTGGAAGGAACTCGTCAGTTTCCATGGCCTGAAAGAAAACTAAAGAAGAGAAAGAAATACACAGTTGCAATGCTATTTTTAGCCACACTCTTTTTGCGTATTGTTAAGAAAGGATAAGGTTCTTTAACGTCAAAAAAGAGCATCCTGTAAAGACGAAATAAATGCCTTTTTTGTCTTTCTTTCATTTGCTGACTCATTTGGTGCGCGGCGCGATTTTCATATTCCCACTTTATCGTATCGTGAAGCGGCCAGAAGCTTCTCTTCTAACAAATCAAATCACTCCCAAATTGGAACTGATTTGCATTCAAAGTCTGAGCGTCTGATCAGATTCCAACTTACATGACAGTGTGCATGATTCCACCCTTAGAAAACTCTCTTTTTTGTTATCAAGCTAGCTATAAAGGACTCGAAAAGTGGCTTTTCTGGAAACCTCGCGAACTAAACCGCGAGAAATTATTTCATTGCGATATTATGATTCATGTCGTGCAGTACCACGCACGCGCAGCTTTACGTTTTGATTTTGGTCTAATTGTGATCCCATCTATTGTAATTTTGGGCAACGTGGGACCAAGCGTTCCTTCACCGCGTTTGAATGAGCAAAAGACGAAGGTAACGCGTTCCAGCGAGGAAAAAGCAAGGAGGCGCAAATGGAGCGCGACATTTGTACTGTATTGTATTTCGCCCAATCAACGACGTTCGCGTTTTCCCGTCCTTGGCGTGGCTTCCCGGTTTTTCTCTGCGTTCTGATTGTTTATTTGTTTGCCTTGCCTTTTTGTTTGTTTCCTTGTCTGGTAGTACGGGCAACATTTTCCTTTAACTTGTCTCGCAATATTGTTGCACATTGCAAGTTGAAACTCATTGTTGCGCGTGACCAACTTACCTCGCTGCAAATTAAGTGTTGCAAGTTTGCGGAATCCTGTGCGTATGGTTGGTCAGTCGCGTGTATTTAAAACAAAGATGCTCCACTCTTTCTTTGTTAGTAGAGATGCTAGTCCATCACAGGTATCCCCCAGCATTAAATTCCAATTTAAATTATACACCTGGGTGTAGAGAGACGTGGAAAGTACAGTGTCTTGCTCAAGAACACATCATAACCCTAACCGGGGCTTGAACCAGGACCAACGGCTTAAACCGGATTCTAGCACACGGAAAATTGAGAGGTTTCAGACAATTTCCAGCCCATGGAAGGTCACTGGAAATTTCGAGAGGGTGGGGGGAAGGGGGGAGGGGGTTCTCAAAAGCCAAAAATTTTTAAAAAGTATGAAGCTTAACTGGAATCTCTATAGGGGCGATAACGAGATGTAATATATCAAACACGAGAGACTGTGTTTCATCGGGATATCCAAACACCGAGAAGAGAGTTGAAAATACGACGCGCCGCGGAGTATTTTTGACGACATTCGAGGTGTTTGGATAGCCGATGAAACACTGTCTCGAGTTTTTGATATGTCTTCTCAATCGAAACAAAAACTGAGGAGTAAACGGACAAGTAAAGTCGTCAAAATCTATGCTAATTGAGACAAGGTCTCCAAACCTCCTTCACGGTTGTGATTTTCTTTGTTTTAACTTGATGAATTATTACTGAGTTTGAGAAGGCATATTTCCCTGTGTTGGTCAGTTTAAGTGTTAAGCTGGAGCAAGGGTTTTTTACTTTGTTTTTTACTTTCCGTATATTCATAACTTATTTATAACTACATGTTGCACAGATGACGATTGTTTGCATGTCATACCAAACAGATTATATAGCTAAGGAGTAGTATTTACATCATCCTGCAAGCAGAGCCTTTTCTTCCTATACTAGTTTCTATGATTTGTAGAAAAAAGAAGGAGTATTTACAGGTAAACTTGATCTGCTATTAATACAATGTCACTTAGCCCGACATTTTCTGTGCATTTTATCAGCAGTTCGATATTTCAGGTGAACTGTCTATTTCAGAGTGGAGCTTTTGGAATGGTTCTGACTTATTTCTGATTTCAACCTCGCAAAATAGACAAATTGCTTTAGCACGGCTTGATAAATAAGAATCGAGAAGTCTTCACTAGTTCCTGGAATCCATATATTTCCCTTTCTTTTCCAAAGATGCACCACTCCACAAGTTCCTTCAACTAATTCAGTTATCCAAAACCAAAGAAAATATTCAAGACAGAGAGCTCTATCGGCAAGTATGTCTTGTCTCTACTCTTTCTTCTTCTTACTGTCTGAAGTGTTTGCCTTTTCAGTTGGTTCTCTGAAGAAAACAGCAGCTATGCCTCTCTCCAAATAGGTAAAAGGATCACTCGTATTGCTTAAGTACATCAAGACCTGAAGAAACGACCCCACACAAGCAATGATTAGTAGAACTTCAGCTGTTGTGAAGTCCACCATACGATTCTGGACCACAATGAAAAGGACACTACCAGCAACGGACAGCTTAGTGACGCTGAAATTAAAGAACAAGTACAAAATAAATAATTAAAACAAATACTTGACCAGTTAAGGCAGTGTCCACACTACGCCAGAGAAATTTGAAAATGCAGCTTTATTCTACGGTTTGGAGCTTTTCAAAATGCTTTTCAAACCGGAGGAATTTGAAAAACTCTGGCTTTGCGTTTTCCTGCGGACAGAAAATATTTTAAAAACAGAGGTTTTTTAAGACGATTTAGTCATGATAATAATGTTATTTCCCTGACATTTGATGCGTTTTCAGAGTGAAACCTCTGTTTTCAAATTCCTCCCGCGTGGTAAATGCATGCAAGCAGGCAAATACTTCAATGAACTTCCAAAAATATTACGACCCCCGAAAGCAGCAACCCTCCAAAAGTAGTGATTTATATAGAAAGCACCCTGTACTTAACTCACACATTATGGATAACAACCAAAAAAGATTTATTATAACAATAACATCTTACAATGAAGGATAGAGTGCTTCGTTTATAGTTTCCACTTTGCCTTGGACAAACTTAACCACTGGTCTTATAAGTCTGCTGCCTGCTCCTACAGTATGGTAAAAAGGATTAACAAAAAAATTGTCAGTAAAAGTTAATTAAAGGAACATTACCATGAAATGTTGTTGAATTTATTCTCAATACAGTGCTGAATTATGACTTAGTATCTTCACTAGTTCATGAAATGCCCCTGGAACCAATGTAGATCAATATTAACGACATTTTCAGTACTCATGGTTACTACCAATGAAAAGTCTTTAGATTTTGACTTTTTTATGTCACGCTCGTGATAGTGTTCCTTTAATTACTTTATTAGAGCACAACAATTTCAACATTGATGCTCAACTTTGTCTTGACTATCAGGCAAAAGCTTTTGTATGAAAACTGCACACTTACTAGATCACTGCCAGTCAAACATTAAGTCAAAACACATCCGTTTTTACAGCCAAATAAGTTTAAATCCAGAACTACGTAGAAAGCAACCACCAAAGTTTTACAAACAAATACACAGTTACAGGGTTGCCACCCACCGGAACAAAAAAAATGCCCGACTTTTCACTGACTGTGAAGCAATTTTCACTGACCTTGCAGGATGATTATTCTGGCCAGTAATCAACAAAAATAAGGATGGCTCAGATAACTTTAAAACAAAATTGCAATGTCTACATGAAAACATCTAATAAAATAATTTGTGGCAACGTTAAGATAAAATTCCCTGACTTTTCACTGACTTTGAACAGGGATTTAGAAATTCCCTGACCTAACACTGTACAAAACTCCCTGACTTTTCACTGACCTTGAATAAAATCTAATTTCCCCTGACTTTTCCCTGACTGTGGCAACCCTGACAGTATTAATTTACTCGTCACCTTTTACAGTCCCAATGACTACGATAACAAGCCATGCATCAGAGTAGAGTGGCACTGCCATTTCCACTCCCTTGAGAATGTTTCTTGCCCGGTGGGCTTCTTTGAGTACCAGAAGAACTACCTGCAAAAAAAAAAAAAAAAAAGAATACTTTTAAAATTCATACCAATTATATTTATTTAATAAATATTAATGTTAAAAAAGTGTTTCAATTGTCATGAAAGGTCTTATATTCATGACCATCATCATCAACTGGCAGTAATTTTACTTTTTTAGGGTAATTTCCTCTCCCTAGCAATTCACAGGCTAACCAGTTAGCCAAAGAAGTGCATTCCAGTTAGTCTTTAACAGTTAGCTCTAACATCGGCAATAGCAACACAATGTATTCAGCTTTAAAAAACTACCTTTTAAGGGTAGTTTTCACTAGCGTAAAAGCATAATCTTTATTATTACAACTTATGCAACAAACGCAGATGCAGTGGGGTGCAGTTAAGTTGAGCCGTTTGTTGGAAAATTGTCCTGACAAAAGGCCTTATTATCAGCATCTTACTGCACCTGTATATGTCGGCTTATGTTTACACTTACATGTATGCACTAGTGAAAACCAGCCTTTACATGCTACAGCTTCTTGTTACCCCTTTAATCTGTCACATACATCCCATGGATGTTTGAGTGGTATTGTGAGAGATTTTTCAAGTGCAATTTATATTTGATAACTGAACTACACGACTGTACAGTACAAACCAAACATACCCAAAATGGTTTCAGCATAAAGAACTTGGTAAACAAATCCAGAGGGCAAAAGAACACAAGATACCTTCAGAAGAAACAACACAGTCAGTTAAACTGCAATTACATGATTGAAGTAAAATGTGTCAACTTACTCAGTCTGTCATTCAAGAAATAAAAATACTTTGATAACCATCAATTATTATGATGGTACAGACAAACAGTAATGACGGTGAGCATAATTGACACTACCACCTTTCAAAACCTCTTGCAACATATATTACACTTTCCAACTACAGCTACAAACTTAACATTAGGAGTCACTCTTGCAACTGCTTGGTTTCAATCTGATGTCATCTCAAACTTGCACAATTGTATAGTGTATTTCCTTGTGCCTAACCGCAGGTTCACACAATTATACCTGCCAACCTGGTATTATAATGATACTACAATGTATATAATCTTGAAAATTCCATCTATTCATTCATCTGTAAGTCAGTTATTTAGTCTGCCAACAAACAATCCACATTTTGGGGTACATAAAATTTGAAGAGAGAACAGACTGAGGGAATGCTTCATGTAGCTAATAATTAACTGCAAAAAACCCCTAATTTATATGGAAACTTGCTATGTAGGCTATCTGACTGTCAGTGAGTTCATCTGTCTGTCTGTCTGTCTGTCAGTCAGCCAGGCAGCCAGTCAGTCAGTCAGTCAGTCAGTCAGTCAGTCAGTCAGTCAGTCAATAATTCAATCCCAATTGCTTAAATTGCAAAATTAACTGCGATGATCATTCTTCACTTTCATCTACTACCGCAGTTCATATATGAATTATTTCATATAAACTTCACATCATTTCACTCCTCACGGGAAGATATGAACTCAATTAATTGACCTCGCTCCCAATGTGTGGCTTCATAGCTCAGTTGGTAGAGCGTCGCACCGGTATCGCAGAGGTCATGGGTTCGAATCCCATTGAAGCCCTGATTTTTTCAGGCTTCTTCTTTCCAATTGCTTAAATTGGAAAATTAACTGTGATGATCATTCTTCACTTTCATCTACTACCGCAGTTCATATATGAATTATTTCATATAAACTTCACATCATTTCACTCCTCACGGGAAGATATGAACTCAATTAATTGACCTCGCTCCCAATGTGTGGCTTCATAGCTCAGTTGGTAGAACATCGCACCGGTATCGCGGAGGTCACGGGTTCAAATCCCGTTGAAGCCCTGATTTTTTCAGGCTTCTTCTTTCCAGTTGCTTAAATTGCAAAATTAACTGCGATGATCATTCTTCACTTTCATCTACTACCGCAGTTCATATATGAATTATTTCATATAAACTTCACATCATTTCACTCCTCACGGGAAGATATGAACTCAATTAATTGACCTCGCTCCCAATGTGTGGCTTCATAGCTCAGTTGGTAGAGCGTCGCACCGGTATCGCAGAGGTCACGGGTTCGAATCCCATTGAAGCCCTGATTTTTTCAGGCTTCTTCTTTCCAATTGCTTAAATTGGAAAATTAACTGTGATGATCATTCTTCACTTTCATCTACTACCGCAGTTCATATATGAATTATTTCATATAAACTTCATATCATTTCACTCCTCACGGGAAGATATGAACTCAATTAATTGACCTCGCTCCCAATGTGTGGCTTCATAGCTCAGTTGGTAGAGCGTCGCACCGGTATCGCAGAGGTCACGGGTTCGAATCCCATTGAAGCCCTGATTTTTTCAGGCTTCTTCTTTCCAATTGCTTAAATTGGAAAATTAACTGCGATGATCATTCTTCACTTTCATCTACTACCGCAGTTCATATATGAATTATTTCATATAAACTTCACAATAGGTCAATCTGTTGTTCAAAGACATAATTTAGTTTCAATTGTTATATCTCTTACCAAATGGCGGACAAAATACTAATTTGTTGAGTGTCCAGCAATGGCAAAATTAGAGAGTTTCCAAGCAAAAAATTAGCCAGTATGGTCCCAGCAAAACAAGTCAGGATACTTGAAACCCAGGAGGACATCGGGTGTGAGTATGCAAAGGACACTGAACCTGTAACAACAAACATTAAGGTCTGATTATTTAAATAATGTATAGACAGCTTTTAAGAAATCCATGGTCTAAACAGGATTTAGACCATAGGCAACTTTGTTTGCATTTCTAAAATGAACAGCAGGTCATCTACACAGAGTCTTAAGTATACCTCAACAGAATCAAGTTGCAAACTCTAGGTCTTACTTAGAAATATCCAGACATGTCTGATCATAGTCTGTCCAGAGAGTGATAGCAAGAGTGATAGTGGAGCCAAGAGCATTCCCCATGGTGGATGCAAAAAATTAAATATCTGCAGACTTCTTTGGGAAAAAGGAAGCTTTTTAGGACTTCCCCTCCTGGATGTCATCACCCTGTCATTATCACCTCTACTCTTGCTCCCTAAATTAAATCAAGTAACATCTGGAAAGATCAAACTACAACTGAAAAAACAACCATACAGTGTATGGTCATGTGTATGGTGTCAAGGAATTATTTCAATACGAAAAAAAAAAAAAAAAAGTAAACAAGAGGGAGAAAATCTGAACCATCTGACTTCTGTCATCTTTGCGCTGTTATTTCCATCAGTTTGGAAATGCACCTTACATTTGGACAGATAATTATTTCATTGGAGGAAAGAAGGGCTTAACTGCAGCATACCCTGAATAATCAAGTAGAGTGTGGAAAACTCTTCATGCAAACTACATTTCAGAAATCAAATTTTGAGGAAAATGCTTGAAGCGGCAAATCCCAGATGCAAAACTTCTCATATGAAAATGAGTTGGATTTGAATGAAAATGGACACATTGACATTCAAATGGTTTTTCACCGAGACTCGTTTTGACACAGAGGCGCAGGGAAACCAGAAAATGGCCAATATTGTCAGGTGACAAACAGCTGCCGGCAAGCTGTGCACTTTTTTTCCAGCTTGCTCAAAATTAAATGGAAGATGAATTGTGTTCTTTTCCTTTCCATCGGACAAGAATAAAACACACGACTATGAAAAAAAAATAGACTTTAAATTCTTTACCCGGTCTTGTGATGACAGTTACGTAAGTCGCGCATTTCGACGCCCTTACCTTCTGCCATCCGCAGTTTTAAGTTCATGATAGTGTAATGAACACATTGTAACACTGGAAACATGGGAATCTTAGCAAACTGCTCCGCATATAAGTTGAAAATCTCTCGAAATTGATCCATGGAAACGGTCGTCAGATTCCGGAGGGCCAGAGAGCAACGAAGGAATGAAGAATCGAAGACAGAAGATAAGAGAAGAGAAAAGAGTCGAGTGAATATAAACAAATGATTGAGCCTATAAGGTCAGCGGCTTCACTCGACCCAGTCCTTGTACGATAAATTTAAACAAAATGGCCGACTTTATGGAAGAAGATTCCATGGAAAGCAACTCCGAATTATCAGACGACGAGGTTTGATTGTGCAGTTTCTTACTTAATATACCCCTTCACTGTTTTGCGTAGTAGTTATCTGTAGTTTTTAATTTCTCTCGCAGCTTCAGAGAGACTTCGCCAGCGGAAAGCTTCAAGTCGGTTTGAACAGGATAAAGCCGCAAACCAAGACACGTGCGCCGTACAACAACATTGTAAGTTTATTCTTGTGATCCATTCCTTCTTTTGGGGTCTAAACTTTGATTAAATTCATTTCCGTACAAAATACCAGTTCATTACTGTCCGAAAGGGACTAGTGCTAAAATACATCCAACGTTTGTTGCAATGCATTAGTTTTATAAGCTAAACACTGGCTAAAGCATGAATTTTTGGATACAATCAAAGTCCATCCAGGAATTTAGATCAGAATTTATAAGGGCTGGGGTTTGACCATCGATAATCTTGGTCAATTCTGTTCAACAGATCTGTTTTAAGAATGTCCGAACTCACAGATGTACATGCAGAGTCAAATTTGTGGAGACATGATTGTATATGTGCACAAGTTTCATTGAATTAATAGTTGAGTTTCATTCTTTTTAAGTGTTTACTTTTTTTTCACTCACAGCCTGGCATGAGGCAGAAATTGGAGCAGATTGCCCAAGAACTTGACTGGATTGAAAGAATGGACGTCACTATTGCAAGAGAGCAGGAAGACAAAAATGAAAGTCTGAAGACAGCTGCAATGTCTACACTCAACAGTGAGAAAAGTATCCATGATGACTTCCAAAGAGAAATGAGATTGTAAGTTACATATCATGTAATTATTTTCCTTAAATCTCTGTTACATTGATGCATAGTTGGTTTAGTAATTCATTTAAATTTGTGAGAATGCATCCTTGTATGTAGTAAAAAAACATTCCCAGTGACTTAAAATGCCACCATTACCACTATGGGGAGGCCTCCATGTAATTCACAATAAAAACAAGGTGAAATCTGACACTGGTCTTTTAAAATTCTGCTGGTAAATTTGTCTGGGCATTATTGGAAAGCATGTGTACAACATAAAGCATATATTTGCACTATACTTTTTTATCCTGAACCAATGGGCCAATTTCAATATACAGTGCAGCTCAGATATACCCGAACCAAAATATACGCGTAATGCGCGTCAGCCCAATACGCGTATACGCGTATGGATATACGCACATACGCGTATGCATATACGCACATACGCGTATACAGCATATACGCGTATGCCTGATTAGTATGTATGAGCTAACCTATTGTTTCTTCTTTTCTTATCAGGTCATTGTTGTTTTCAATGGCTTGACAGCTTGCCACAGAGCGAGAAAGAGTTTTCTTTATTTTGAATACGCGTACACAGTATACGCGCGTATGCCTACAGACTAAGCAAAATGTTAGCTGAAACTAACATTTTGCAATTGGGCACTTGACTGAAAATTAACTGACTGAATATTGATTAAAAGAGAGAGTATTTTGTCGTTAAATCAAAAATTTACTATTTTTTTTTTGTCAAATAGAACCGAGGATACACGCTTCAACAATCCCATCTTCATGGAGCAAACATCACAACCGAAAGATAATATCTTCTCGAAACAAAGTCTGAACACGGTCCAAGCAAGCGACTTGGAAACGTGTGCCGAAACACACAACTTTTCCTCGAAGAAATTAAAAATAACAAAATGTGAGGGGCGCACCATGGAATCTTCGATAAACAATTCTTTTGTCAGGAAGAGAGTAATTTACTATTTGAATGAACGGTTTGTGTCAGATACCGGAGATATCACTTTCTCGACAAGGTCGGAACGCTTCAAACAATAAACATCTCGCAAGCGACTTGCCGACGCATGCCGAAACACAGAACTGTTACTTGAGGAAAAAATAACTAAACGTGAGCAGCGCGCCACAGAAACTTTGATAAACATTTCTTTGGCTAAAGAAAGAGCATTTTACCGTTTGAATGAACGATTTGTGTCAAATAGAACCGGAGATATCATTTTTTCGACAAGGTCTTCGGAAAGCTTCAAACAGTAAACATCTCGCAAGCGACTTGCCGACGCATGGCTAAACACAGAACTTTTCCTTGAAGAAAAATATAATTAAACGTGAGCAGCGCCCCATAGAAACTTTGATAAACATTTCTTTGGCTAAAGAAAGAGCATTTTACTGTTTGAATGAACAGTTTGTGTCAAATATAACTGGAGATATCATTTTTTCGACAATGTCTTTGGAACGCTTCAGACAATAAACATCTCGGAAACGACCTGACGACGCCTGCCGAAAACACAGAACCTTTTCCCGACGTAAAAATAACTAAACTTGAGCAGCGTGCCATAGAAACCTTGATAAACAATTCTTTGGTAAAGGGAAGAGCATTTTACCCTTTGAATGAACGATTTGTGTCAAATGAAACCGGAGATATCATTTTTTCAACGAGGATCTTCAGACAATAAGCGCTTCGCAAACAACTCGCCGACGCGTACCGAAACACACAACTTTTCCTTGAAGAAAAAATAACTAAACGTGAGCGGCGCATCATAGAAACTTTGATACACAATTTTTTCGTCAAGGAAAGAGTATTTTACCATTTGAATGCATGATCTGTGTCAAATATAACCGGAGATATCATTTTTTCGACTAGGATCTTCAGAACGCTAATTCAGACAATAAACATTTCGCAAACGACTTGCCGACACGTGCCGAAACACAGATCTTTACTTGTAAGAACATAAAGTTCACGTGTTAAAATAGGGAGTTCAAGCGACTGTATCAATTTTTTTCCCATTTTTAGTAGCTTAAGATCAAGTGTCGACAAACTGTAGTTTGTCGGTGAATTTGCGAAGTGATCGAAATATGATAGCTTTTATTGATCGGCATGACGTTTTAACAATATGCAAATTTCCCTTTGAAGCCATTTTCATTCTCAAGAAATATAATGTCCTTTGTTTGACTAACAATGCTTCACATAAAGAAACTTGTGGGAATGCATAACAAAGAGACATATACGCGCGTATATACGCGTATATATGCGCGTATATACGCGTATATGTGCGCGTATTGACATACGCGTATACGCAAAATACGCTCGTATGATACGCGTATGCGTAGTTCGCTTATATCTGAGCTGCACTGTATTAAAATTCTAACTTGGCTTTGAGGCTTAGGGGACTAAAACCAAAAGAAATTATTATTCATCCCTTGTACTCGATGCGACTTGTTTGGTTTTATTTCCCCAAGCCTCATAACCAAGTTAGTATTTTAATAAATCAAAATTAGCCTATTTGCCAGATAGTAAATATATTCCAAATTATGTACAGAATGAGTCATTTATTTGTATGGCTAAACAATGTAGTTGTTCCATACACCATTGTCATCCTGCAACTTTCATTCTTGTTTATTCAAGCCTTGAGATGTATTGAACTTGTTAAATAAATTTCATTTTAAGTTACAAGCAAGCTCAAGCTGCAGTTAATGAAGCACTTCCTAAACTAAACAAACTTGGGATACCAACCAAACGGCCAGATGACTACTTTGCAGAAATGGTGAAAACAGATGACCACATGCAAAGGGTAATAAATTATTACTTTTGTTAAATAGAGTAATGTGTACAAAGTATTATTGTCTTGCATTATACAATCCGGATGAAGTGTGTATTTTTTTGGTGACTACTCAGCCTTTTTTTGCCTAATTAAGTTTACTTAAAGTGCTACTATATGATGAAATTTGCATCTTTCCTATCTAAGCCATTTTAAAACATAAACAAGTAGTCTGTATGAGAAGAAAATGTTGTTTACTATTTTCAATTATCTCTTTTCATTCCAGAGATATTCAAGTTTTTAAAATATGGAAATTAGCTAAATGATGACATCATAAATTCAACTATAAAATGTTTAAGCAAGCAACCGGAATGATGATCCTGCTGCCAGGTATACGTTGGATCAATAGTGATCTAATCGGCTTTACATATAAAATGAAGAATACAAAAGCAAAAACCGACACAACGTAGAATGATTTTTTAAAAGTGTACTATATTTCGGCTGGCCAAACCAGTCTTCTTCAGGTACAATGGAAGATTTTACATTGGTACATGTTTTTATGTAGCCGATATTTACGTAATACCGGAAATACGCAAAAGTAATTGATAGTGTAAATTGAAGATAAGCATACGTTAAAATAAAATAACATGATAAAAGAACATAATAAAAGAAAACAAATGGAAACAATTAATATGTTTCTTCGCGGATGTTCAGAACATTAGGATCAATTGAAAGGCCGCGTGCAAGAACGTCCCCTAGATTTTTCGGCCGTTTTTGAAAGTGCTTAAAACTAACTGAATTTTGGCATGTGGGCTTCGTTTCACCTGAGAAACATTGCTCTGAAGTTTTTTTCGCTGGGTTGCTTTTCGTTCTCGAGAAATAACGTATGCAAAAAAGGCACACAGGTTGGAAAAACCGAGTGGTTTATTGCATACGCAATATCTCGAGAACGAAGCGAACTTTAGCGCGAAAACTACGGGACATTGCTTAACATACCTGAACGAAACTGCATGTGAAATTTGGAGCGTTTTCGACAAAGTTCACCTTTGATTAAAATACCTGACGCCCTTTTCCCGCCGAGTCCTTCAAATAAACGAAGCCAGGCCTTTGTTATGATAAACAGAGCCGATCGTTTGTTATAATAGCCAAGCCAAGCCTTTGTTATAAGTCGAAGTCTCGCCTCGGTTTATTATAACAAAGGATCAGCCTGCCGCGACCGCAAGGACTTTGATTTTACTTAGAAACCAGCAAAATGTCAATTTCATGCAGCTTATATAAGCTCAAATTTGTTGATTTCAGGTCAAAAGTGCTTAAAATGTTGACTCATGTTAACGCGCGACGGCAAGGATGTTGATTTCTCTTAGAAAGCAGCAAAATGTCAATTTTACGCAACGTAAAAGCTCAAAAATGTCGATTTCAGGTCTAAATAGGTAAAAATGCTGATTTCACGTTAACGCGTGACGGCAAGGATGTTGGTTTCACTTAGAAAACAGCAAAATGTTAATTTCACGCAACTTATAAGCTAAAAATTGTTAATTTCAGGTCTAAACAGGTAAAAATGCTGATTTTACGTTAACGCGTGACGGCAAGGATGTTGATTTCACTTAGGAAACAGCAAAATGTTGATTTCACGCTGCGTATAAGCTCAAAAATGTCGATTTCAGGTCTAAATAGGTAAAAATGCTGATTTCACGTTAACGCGTGACGGCAAGGATGTTGATTTCACTTAGAAAACAGCAAAATGTTAATTTCACGCAACTTATAAGCTAAAAATTGTTAATTTCAGGTCTAAACAGGTAAAAATGTTGATTTCATGTAATGCGTGACGGAAAGGATGTTGATTTCACTTGGAAAACAGCAAAATGTTAATTTCACGCAACGTATAAGCTCAAAAATGTTGATTTCAGGTTTAAATAGGTAAAATATGGCGGCCGGAAAATAGTGTTAACATCTGGAACTTACTTTGGTTATCTGGGACAATGATTATCTGCACTGAACAAATAAACATCAAATAAGCACTTTTCTAAATACAGCAACGTCTTAAATGGCTAAAAATCACGAGATAAATACATATTTTTCGACAAACGTGATCGTAGCTTTATGTCACGCACCGCCTAACAGATTAACAAATTAACCCGTCTGCGCAACGTACGGGTCTCCATACATCTGCATGTCCGCTGATCCCAGAAGTTCAAAACACTACAAATCATGCCGATATGAAATAAAATCAACGCAACCTGGATCACAGATCTATGTTACCATCAATCGCTACTTGTTGGCCATTATTACCTTTAAATGAAAAAAGCCGAAACAATCTAGTTACCAGTTCGAGAAACGCGAGCAGAACGTGATCGCAATGCATGCCGGGAAGGGTCTTTACACCTCGTGCGCGGGAAAACATGGCGGTTGATACAAGAGAATTTTTATAAGTGAAAAACCAGTTCTCGCTTTCCAAACTTTGACACTAGCAACGCTTGGGAAATGGGCCACAACTCACGAGAGGGTATTTTTCTTGGGCAAGAACTGCTCTTGGACTTTGCTGCCTGGCTCGATCTGACTTCGAACACCGATAATACGATTACGGTATATCAGCTACCTTCGAAGTTTCAGAACACATTTTGATTCTTTAAAACGTGCTGATGACTTACGGGTTTATTGAGGCTTTATGATGCCTCTCAACCACCAGGCAGGCACACAAGGTACTTTAACACTATGCTTAAGATATTAGTTGACAGAGTTCTAATGCGGCACATCTCTTTTTCGTTCGATGGTGTTTCGTTTGCCGCTCAATCGATTCACGTGTTGTGTAGCCTGCAGTGCAGGCGTCTTATTGGGGCGAGTTAGCGTTACAACCTTGCGAGCGCCTTTTTAGACCGCCATGTTAGACCGCCATGTTAGACGGTGGGGGATGGGGGAGGGGAAAAATGAGAAGACAATGACCTTGGGCAGGCGAGATTTTCTTCGCTCCACCCCTCCCCTATCCTTCCTCTTGCCTATCATTCACCCCCTTGGTAAAACTTTCTTTCTCTCCCCAGTCTTCCACTGCATGAAAAATTCAAGATGGTGGCTAAACTTTTTACGATGTGAGCGCTCGCTCAAAAAAATCTCGCCTGCTCTGCAGACTACGTGTTGTGTTTACATCACAATAACCGATGTAAACAATCTGTTCCCAGATTTCCGCTTTATATACTATTTTCCTTTGACTTTAAGGCAGCTAAGATGCAGTGGAATACACTATAAACAGTCTGCCTGTTTGCTGTTCAACAAAATAATAAGGTTTCTTTTGTTTTTGTTCAACAAAAGATCTCCAAAAGATGCTGCTTGGAAAACTGAGCTTTTTGCCAAAAAAAATCCAGAGCAATGTTTCTCAGGTACAACGAAGCCTACATGCCAAAATTCAGCTATTTTTGAACACTTTCAAAATGGCCAAAAAGTCTAGGGGACGTTCTTGCACGCGGCCTTTCAATTGTTCTGCCTTTTTGAATTTAAAAAGCTTCCCTGGCCTTACGGAGAGAGTCTCGGTTAGAAACGATTTTTTCGATGGGGATTAATTGCATGTCGTTAGCAGTGTGGTTAGGAGAGGACAGGAAATATTTGGCGGCTGTGGTAGGTTTAGATTTGTTGTTAGGGTTATCTATGGTACGGTGGTGTTCATTAAATCGGTCTTTTAATCATCGTTTCGTCTCTCCTATGTATTGTAAATTACAGCGGTTACATTGAATCATGTTTTTAGTGTCACAGGTCAAGTTGGATTTTATGGCGCACGTTTCCCCGGTAGAAAAGAAGGTATATGTAGTAAGTCCGTGAGAAATGTAGCGACAAGTAGCACAGTTTTTGCCACAACAGAAAGAACCAGAAGGTAGTTGGGGATTAGAAGAATTAGAAGAGAGTTTAGCTGTAACTAGTAAGTCACGAAGGTTAGGGGAGTGTCTGAAGGCTACAACAGGCAAATGCTGAAAAACGTTTTTGCAGCCGTTAGAAGAGAGCAACAAATTGTAATGTTTTTCAGTGATGTTAGAGATGTGAGGGAGTGATGGATTGAAGGTAGTTATAAATGGTATACGTTTAGGTTTGTTGACATCTTTGGTCTGTAACGAGAGTCTGCGGGAGTCAACTTACCACTTACCTCCCTAAACAAGGTTACAACTGTAATTTCGTCACCAAACAAATACGACGAGCTGCCAACATCCCCAAATCCAACCGCTCTATTCATAGACGTGATGTAATATTGGGTTGAATGTATGATGTTATCACTCATCTCATTTGCATAGTTTATACATTTTTCAAACTTAATTATCTCAGGAACTAATGCAGATATTGCCAAATGGTAAACAGCATTTTATTCTTTCCTGGAATTCTATGCGATACACCTAAAAAATCAAGGGGTAAAAATTTGATATTAGTACCACTTTAAAACAATATTTACTGTTTTGCTTATTCTATTACTATATTTTTAGGCAAATAAATGGTTTGTTGGTTGTGTTGTTATTGTTGTTGTCATTATACACAATCTAATAATAATTCTTTCTACCGTGATCCCATTTAATATCAGGTAAGGGCAAAGTTGCTGAGTAAGCAGCAAGCTATGGAGAGATCAGAGAAGGCAAAGAAACAGCGAGAGATGAAGAAATATGGCAAAAAGGTACTTCAAGCAGTGCTCTGAAAACAGTTAAATTTCACATTTGCAATGGCCAATTCCCTTTGTGAGATGCACCTGCTGGGAATTATGGTACAGTAGTTGCATTCATCATCTTGGACTGGATGCATGCATTTGTTTTGATGAATATAACTACTATGATTCCCTGCAGGCACATCTCATGTACTGTAAGTAATCTTATGGAGTGAATGGGTTGAGTTCCAGCGACTGAGAATTCAAACATTTGGTTTCTTACACAATACATTGAGGCTTGTACTACATGTAGGTAGTATGTAAAAGAGTGGCATACATTTGTAGTAAGTTGTACAATGTGTAAGTACAACTAAGTTGCTAAAAACGGATGAAAGTGCTCTCTTGCATGACCCTTAAGTTAAAGCAGTAAGGCCTCATATTTTACTTCCCACTTTAAAGCAGTCAGTGTCTTGAGGTACATTTAGTTGAAGATCGAGGGCATCTAAGAATGTGGAACCTTCTTTAACTACTTGTAGGTTCAGCAAGAGGTCTTACAAAAGAGGCAGAAAGAAAAGAGAGAGATGATGGAAGCTGTAAAAAGCTATAAGAAAAGTGAGTTGAGCCTTACCTTCATATTTGGGAAAAAATGGTTGGGGTACTGACTCTTTGACACACTGACTGCCAGACAGATGGATGAATAGACCAACGAAGAGACCAACGAACAGATGGACATACAGACAGACAGATGGACAAATACATGTGGACTTACTGACTGAATCCTCTTCATGTCCTGTGGGACATAAATACAACAATAATCTCTCCCCATTTAATCAATACTACATGTACCTTGTACATGTGCATCACTTTTACCTATCCCATGTGAGTTTTACCCACTTAAGGACAACAAACAACTGTATGTATTGTTCTCTGTCCCTTATTTTATATGTCTTTATTTTTTGTGTAGCAGTGTACATGTGTGTTTCCTTAAATGCAATCAAATGCACTGTATTTTTTTAAGGAGGTAAGAAAACTCCATTAAGTTCAGCAACATTAACTGGAGGTGAAGATGAATTTCAGATACAGGCTGAGAAAGACTCCTCGACCAGCAACAAGGGAAAAGTCATTAAACGGTAATTTGTGTCTCTATCTTTCTTTCTTTACCTATAGCAGTAGTGTATTCTAGTAAACAAAATCTATTAAAATTACTCCTTATATGTTACACAGCCTGTAGCACTAGCAATACAGCATGGCTTCGATCAGTCAAGAACAAGTGCCAATTTTGGCAAGCCTTCTGTACAGCACTTGTTACGTTGTGCACTGGAGATTATTTCAAAAGATCCCACCCTTTCAGGGTGCAACCAGTTGCCTAGCAACTTGGAGACCAAAAACAGGAATATGTCATCATCTGGCACTTGTTACACCAACTATTTAGGATTGTTTATAGATTTTTATTACATCATTTAAACTGTGGTCCACATTGCTTATACGCATGTTGCTGAATCCTGGTCTGGGAAATTCTGATTGGTTAAAAGTGTATTAGTCACTTTCAGCTGTAGCCTATCTCACTTATCCAGTTAGTTGTGGTGCAGTGGGATAAACGGTGAGAGAACAAATAGTGAAGAGTGCAGCTCATTTCACCAAACCCCTCTCTCCTTTTTTTGCTCGGTATTTTCCATGCTGCACCCCAACTAACTGACCACCTACATTGTAGAAGAGGCTTATTCAGCTACTGCTTCTTCTGCAGCGATGATGTTATTAAATTTTTTGAAACTGCCAACTGGAACCTCAGTAGTGACAGTGACACCTTTTTCCTGTGAATTAATTCAGTGTTAACCACGCATTGGTAAATAGATACAGTTACTGGACTCTGGATAAATTACCTGGGCAACCTCATGAGTCTGGTCAGGAGCCCATCACTAGGAGCATGCAACTCCCATACTGAGCCTGTCACAGCATTTTTACAGACTGGCCTATTTTTAGGCTTCTTTTCCCGTGAAATAGATTAGTTCCAGTTTACATGAGCGTGCATCAGTAAGAAAAAAGATTTTTTTTTTCTTGTTAATCTTCTAGTGAAATGATGGTGTCAGTTAAAACTTAAAACTGTACTTGCGATTGGTCACTGAGGTTCCAACAGGGGTTCTTAATTCTCATAAATTGAAACTAAAAATAGGTTGATCTGTGGAAACACTGTGCCGAGATTATGGGATAGTTGCACGCTCCTAGTGATGAGCTCCCAGTCTAGTATGAATAACATTCTTTTGCATGCTGTCAAGAAGGTTTATGACTCAATATGCAAATATCAGAGAACTTGATATTTAGCGTTGTTTAATTAGTGATATGCCTGCCATTATATTACAGCAGTGCATATCACAGCAGATTCACATTTAGGGCATCTTTGTGGTCTGTTTGCCTCTTTTATTTTCTAATAGTCAATTGATTGTTTGTGTTTGTTTATTTTATTTTTGTTTGCAGTGGAAAAAGCGGAAAGAGAAAAAGGAAGGTAAGTGACAGCAAAGTGATGGATTAGGGACTAGTAACAAGTAATTGTAAATCGCCTGATCCTGGGGAGGTCCTTGGATTTCAAGTATAACAAGACCCCTCCCCACAGACTGAGAACTCTAATCAAATGTCTGTGTATGCACACTCCGACCAGGCAAAAAGATCAATAGGTGCACGCAGGAGAGAGAAAATAATTTACAATGCATTATAGCTATGGTTTTTGCAAAAAAGGTTACCATGTACCAATAAATCTGGTGTTTAAGGAGAAATTTAAGGAGAAAGAAGAATGGCTCTACGTGAGCTCTATATATTTTGGTACAATTTTCATGAAGCCATCTTCTGCAAAACGGCTACAATGTTCAAGGTGTACTAACGGAATAGACCAAGGTTATGGCAATTTTTTTTAGTTCAATGTCACTTCAATAAGTCTTTCACTTCTTCCAATGACTCTCAGAACACTAAGCAATCACTATGGCTACAAAATAGTAATGAACCAATCGAATGCGCAGTGAAAAAACCGAGAGTCAAGTGGCTGTTTCTTTTAGCTTTGGAGTATGCTGGTTTAAAATAATCCTTTTTTTGTGATCAGTTAGAGCACAAAGTTTTTTTTGTCCTTCCGGTAACTGGGTTTATAGTGTTCATATATGAAAAATTCCTGCCCGATTATTGAGATCACATCGAAATTTTTTACAAAGGAACAGTAATAATACAACATCTCTGAAACTTAGGGTAAGGGCTTAACGTTCATGAACGTATCAGCATCCTTATCTCTTGCACAGGATGCAAAGTTTGGTTTTGGAGGAGTCAAGAAAGGAATAAAGCGGAATTCTTCGCAAAGCTTCTCAGACGTGAGCTCTTTCAGTTCAGCAAAGCACAGCAAAGCACCAAGAGCAAAGTCAGGGAATGTTGTAAGTAACACTATCCTGTTTTGCATTGGCTTGCTTTTGTTTATCTCGATGCCTTATGAGACAAGGTGGGGCGGGGCTTTCGATAGGTATCGCGGAGAATGCGGAACCCGAGACCATACCTCTGGCCTACGCTGGAGTCTCGTAGTGGAATGAAAGGATGAACCGGCTTGTTCACAAAAGCCTTGCCCTATTACAAACCAAAAAATATTAGGATTTTCCATTTCTCGGGTGCTATTAAAGATACTGTGCCAAATTTAGGCAAAAGAAAATTTCCACCAAATTGAGTAAAACATATAAATAGCCAAGGTTCGTCCAGATGGACAAAATTGAAGAAGATTACTTGAAACGGATCGCGATATGTGTCTTTGAAAAACTGTTAGGCTGAACAGTTTTCAAAGTTGATGTCATTTGTTTGTCATCTTTAAGTAAAACGCCCGGGAGACATAAGCTTGTAATGAAGCTATGGTTTTGTCATTTAGATCCATAGAAGTAATTTCGTGGCTAAAATGTAGTTTCATTTTTAGCGAGTGTTTGGCAAAACTTAATATCACTCTCTTTAATATGTGACGCTGAACATGCTATGTTTAAGAAATAGTCTTTTGTCAGGCTGGTTGACCTTTCAAACTCTACACAATTTATACTTGACAACTTACACAGTAATTGGAACGAGTATAGTATATATCGGGTAATCGAGTAATCGGGTCGGTAATTTCAAATTAAAGCAGGAATTATCATAGTTACCCAATCAGAGCTCGAGGTAAAAACGAGTAGCCAGTGGCAAACGACCGAGAAATGCGGTATAAGTTAAAACATGTTGATCGATTTTCGTTTTGTTTTTGATTGGCGGAGAAGACCACATTAATCCTCTCAGATTTGCTAGCAGTCCCTTTCCATTCAGGTCTGAATTTCCGGAAATTTCCATTGACGAATGAAAATTTCCGAAAAAAGGGACAACTTTGTGAGGTATGCCCAAAGTTTTAATAGTTCCTTCCTGGAAATTTCCGTTGCTTTTGATTTTGGGGTGAACATCATAAGCCACACGAGTTCATATCAAAGTAAATTTGGTCCAACATTAGGTGATATACGACTTGGTACACTCATGGCATTCACCCATAAGACATATCACGATTTTCTCCCGGAATTTCTAGTCTTTCCTAGTGAGTGGATTGCATTTCAAAATTCAACAGTTTTCGTATTTTCTGGAAATGTTCCCAGGATATTTCCTATATGCTTCCCTCCCGTTTCGAAATTTTTGAAATTTTTCGTTGAGTGAAAAGCGCCCCTTGAGTAAATTTGAGGGAGTTTTTGAACCACTTGCAGACTCCATTACACGCCAGATTAAGCTAGAACGTTTTCGTAGTAATTATAAGAACGCTCTATGCTTTACCTACAGTCTAACCGTTTTTATTTCTTTTGTTTAGGGTAAAAAGAGGAAAAACGTTAGACCTGGAAAATCGCGGAGGAAACAAATGAAGAAATAGGAATACACTCGCTTGTGGATTTAGTCATTTGAAATTTATTGTGCTCAGCTGTTTCTGATTCTACCTAAGCAAGAATTCAGCTTGAGACCATGACAAAACGGTTGCAAACCTTGCCAGATTTACACTGTTGAACCCTTGCTCGCTATGGATAGAACAAAAGTAGCAACAGCAATTTTGAGCGTCGAATATTGTTAATATATTTGACCCAATAAAACTATCAATACTTTAAATGAACTAGAAACGTTAATAAACGCATTGTTCGACACTTCACAATTCACACTGGAGTTTCAGTGTGTGTTCGTCATTTTCAGTATGTGTAATGAAGAAAGGCCGCCTCATTTTAATTCAAAGTTACAATTTTTACCAGAGGTAACTCGAAATGGGCTCCGAGGGGTCCCATATATACGAGTGATTTTCTAACTTTTCTTCGAAAGAAGCGTTTTAAGGGAGTGAGAAGGCCAGCGGTCCCCTCCTAATTTCAGCAGTGCATTAAATTAATCGACTTTAGGTTGGGGGCTAATCGACTCCTGTTTGGGGGCTAATCGACTTGGCTGCTAAACGACCGGTTAGCGACTCTAAAGAAAGCTTAAGCGTTGAGAATAAGACATTACATGAATTTCGAAAAAACATGGAATTAAAATCAGTACTACACTTGCGTTATTGAACTAGCGTGAGGTCCGCATTGGGGAAATATTGGACCGAGTCGCAGGCGATACTGCTCATATGTTAGGCCTAGGGCAAACGTCGAATTTTAGTCGAACTTAATTCGTCGAACCTATTAATTTTGAAATAGGCGCATGAATGGTGCGACGTTTGCCGCAAATAAGTTCGACTCAAATTAATTGGTTCGACTCTAGCAGAAGTTCGACTTACCAAGTCGGACAATGCGACAGTGGTGCGGCGTTTTAGCAAACGCCGTTCTTAACACACGGTGAACACAATTCACGAATCATGCAAATTGCAAAATAGTTGATTCAAAATGTGATGGAATGGGCAAACGTTTAAAAAATACATACTCCCCCATCTGCCAAATGCTATTTCCCCCTGACGAGCATGCGCTGTACAAAGACGATTTCGCGACCGACTTCGCGGCCGGAAATGGCGAGCTATGACCGCTGCTCAAGACCGCCCGCGCTCAAGACCGCTGCTCCATTGTTGTTCGCTAACAAAAGCACGGTCAAAAGAGCCACTTGGAGCAATAGCTGTCGTCTCTGATACACTGTTCTCAGAGCTGTATGTAATGCGAGTCTTCTCTTTCTATTTTTCCCAATTAACTGCCAAAGTAAAGCCCCACGAGCACTGTATTTCAGCATTTCGCTTGCAAGTCCCTGCAGTAACTAGCCGCGCATGGAATAAATAGCATGGGAACACGCGCTTATTCCAGTGTTTTAATGAAATGCAACTTGTGAAATAGGATCGACGCAGGTTCGACGTTTGTTACACGCTGGAATTAAGTCGACTCTTTGTCGCACCTATTTTTAATTTATTCGACGCGACTTGGATTCGACGTTTGCCCTAGGCCTTAGTGAACTAGCTTGAGGTCTGTATAGGAGAAATATAGTACTGCGACTCGGTCCATAAATTTAGGGTAAAGATCTTGCCGAGAAATGGTTGGTTACTTTGTAAACTTCGTCTGCCACAAGAAGAGATCTCTGCCGGAAATAATAATTTTAAAAAAATCGGGAAACTAATATCCTTACGCCTGGGGGAGGAGATTAAGACAGGAATCGGATAAAAAATAAACCACGAAACCTTTTTAATTATTTTTTTGGAAAATAGGAGTACATAGCTAAATGTTAATCATCATTCACTTGGATCGGAATTCATAGGGTACTTTGAACTCATAGACCACTTTGATTCGAACAGCGGCTGATAGTCAAGCCTATGCAAAACCCTGGCATAAACTTCATGAAATTTCTACCAAAAAGTTTTCACATAATATACGGCTGTTATCTTCGACTGGTCAACATTGAAGTCATTTTAAAAAGAAATCGGAACAGAAATGTTATGTGAAAGAACGAGAAATTGGCACAATGGACGAGCAGAGACTGGGCAGAGCTAGTACCAGTCCTTTATATTGCCTTAGTCATTTGGGTCATAAATGATGCAACTAAAACACATT
Organism: Orbicella franksi; assembly: GCF_964199315.1. NCBI lineage: Eukaryota > Metazoa > Cnidaria > Anthozoa > Scleractinia > Merulinidae > Orbicella > Orbicella franksi. The sequence goes on from NC_138158.1 coordinate 10,799,132, forward strand.
CAAATGAAGTAAGTGACTTCATATCCCACCCAACCAATCTTGTTTTGAGACGTATTCTTCGATTGTTTTTAATCTTCTTCAACGTGTGTTTAGCCCAGTCATTGCTTATTGTGGTGTTCACTTAGCTCAATTCAAGTTGGATTCGAAAAGAAAGGTGTAGAGATCGATTGCAGGTGATAAGTTTTGTTTTCGAATTCGAATTATTACAGATGGCATTGCTTATTCGTTCTGGAACCTTGTGGACGGTTGTTTTGTTTGGAAGTTTGTTTATTGCTGCAGGTATGGCTGAAACTTCCGTTTTTTGCTGTCTAATTTAAGGGTCTTTAAGCGTCCAAATTATAAGTTGAATTAACGTTCATATCATGACTACATGTGTGTACATACAATATTATGTACTGAGGTGAATTTTTAATGTCTTAAGCGGAAATACTAAAAAGGCTTGCTAGAATCTCAAGCTTCTGTCTTTGTAATCACCCATATGCTTTTTTCGTGACAAAGATGCCTGTATTTCATGTAAACCAGTTCAAAATATCAGCAAAAGATTTGCTAATAGAGTTTGAGGCCCAGATCCTGTAGATCAGCTGGTATTTAGCTCTTATTAACATGCAAAAATGGAACTCGGCCAATATCCAACCATCCTGACCTTACACTTGGTCAATAATCCATATGTACTGCAGCACCTGCAGAGTTGTACTGTATGGGTAGTGGTTAATGGTATAAAGTCTCCAGTTGGCAACCATCTTGTTTTTGTGTGTTTCTGTCTGTCTTGGAGTTTGAAGTTGTCTTCAGTCATGGATTTTCAAACAAGGATAAAGGTGTCCAGGGAAGTCTCTTGAGTTTTATATTCTCTTTTTCACCTCATAAGGCACCATTAGTTCTCCATTGAAGAAGTGATGAAGAACTAGACATGACTTAATAATATGATACTGATTGCAACTTACAAGCGTATTATCATATATTTGCAGCTTTGGGTTGGGGCAGAGATGACAAGATACGACTGACAGATGTTAGTGTCGTTACATTGCATTATGGAAAAATGACAAATTCCCGCCGTACCTATCCAGTACCACAATTAAAGTGTGTTGGTGGGACGGCAGGTTGTTCAGCCTTTACTCCAAGTGTTGTTCAGTGTTATAACCGAGGTTCAGATGGATATGATGTGCAGGTAAATATAGATCTAGAACTGCATGTGGCTCCGGCGAGCAGCAGTCAAAACCATACTGCCTTGCCAAAACAAGTCTCTTTCTTCATAGTACGAAAAAAGAGAAGACAATGCACTAAGTTCTTTTGGCTTCTTTCCATACATGTACTTACATGTAACTTGAGAGCAATCTCTTCTGTTTAGCAATGGCACATATTGTCTTGTGACACCTGGTGAGTGAGTTGCCTGGTGCAGGTGAGATGCTTTTTGTACCCTACAGGTAAAAAAGTGTTCCAACCAGATTCCCAGTAGTCCTGAGATTGGGTTGGTCAGAACTCTACATAGAAAATCCTCTGACCTACCTGTCCCTAGTTAGGATTTTTAACCCTGTTTAGTGTTCATTTTACAATACACATATAATTTGCTTCATTATATGTCTATGTTGGTCCTGCAAAGACATAAAATTTGAATGCTTCTTTGTTAATGCTCAAATTACATAATGGTTGAAATTTTGACGTTTTCTTTTATATTAGATGGTAACATGTATACATTTAATAGATTGTTCATATATTTTCTAAGTTTTCATTTGTTTTGTTTGCATTTTCAGTGGGAATGTAAAACAGACATGGATAGTCGCTACAAGTTTGGTGAAATTTCTGTCAGCTGTGAGGGCTATGATTATCCTGATGACCCATACGTCTTGAAAGGTTCTTGTGGGGTATGTACTAACAGTAAATTAAATGCAGTACAAATTAGACTAGTTAACAACATTGTCAATGTTGAATGTTGTGTATTAAAATATGCAGTACGTGATTTGTAGTTAAGTGACCTATGAAAAAGATTAAATGGCAGAAACTTCAATCTATTGCCTTAACTCACACTTTTCCAACAAGGTGGTTGGAGATAAGAGGATGAAACACTTTCTGTATTTTTTAAAAATAGATGAGTAACCAGGATAAGACATTTGGGAAAATAGAAAAACTATCTCTGGTTGAAAATTTGTTTAAAACGAGCTTTGACTACCAGTCTGTAGTCTTTAACAAGTAATGGTAGTCATTACTCGTTAAAGACTACAGACTGGTAGTCGAAAGCTTGTTTTAAACAAATTTTCAACCAGAGATCGTTTTTCTATTTTTACAAACTTTCTGTATTCTCGAGTGTTTGATGTATTTTCTCAGTCAGAACTAAAACTAAGTAGAAAATGGAGAAAGCAAACTAAAATCTAAAACTAAAAAAAAAAAACAAAACAAAGAATGCTAATTAAGATCAGATATCCAAACAACACAATGATGGTTCTGATTTCCATTGTTTTAACTTGACAAATTATAAATGAGTTTGAAAAATCATTTTGAAGAATAAAACTTGATCATTATAATATTTGTTACAGCTGGAATACACAATTGATGCTGTCAATCACGGAGGCCACCATTACAATGACTATCATTCTGGGTACACAGACAGTGGACACTACCATAATAATTACTACACCAGGTCAGTTTTACACTTTAAATGTAGGTGTGAGTGTTAGAAAAAACATGAAATAATTCAATATTTTAGATCACATACGTGCATATTGTATACATGTACACTGCATGCACTTTCATGTATTGGCAAGGGTGATTAATTACCAATGTTTAGTTGTAAGAAAAAACAAACAAACAAAAAGAAAAACACAAAAAAATTTACATTTGTTAATGCAATTGCACTCAAGCAATTATCACCAATGATAGTCATCTAACTTGGGGTTTGTTTATGAGGTTGTATCTAACTATCGCACGATGTCACTCAGGAGACTGAATAATGAACTTTGGACCCATGTGACCTGAGTGAGTTGGTTTAATGCAGTCATGGATCAGGGACGACAGATTGTAATTGGTAGTTTTTCCTGAATTTCAGTAATTAAAATCATTGACAGATTGACTCGTTGAGTTAAAGTTGATAGTGGTGGAATCAACATAACTGTTAAAATTATAGAAATTCAAGTATTACATGTAGTTAAATGAACTTTCCTGATATTACTGTATTATTAGGTTTCTGTCTAGATTTATTACCGGTATAAATCCTTTGCAATATTATTATAGACACCAGTGGGTGTACACTGTAAGTCAAGTGCCTACCTGTTATTTATAATTAATACAATATTTACATGTAATTATTAAATGTATATTTTTGCAGAAATTCTGGCAAGAGTTGGTTAAGTTCCATTGTGATGTGGGGAATCATTGCAGTGATTGCATATTACATATACCAACGCTTCACGCATAATCCGGCTGAACAGTATCCTTGTATGATCCTTGTCAGTGATGTCATTAAGCAGTGTGAGAAACAATTTGCAGTATAGTCCTGTACGAAAAACCTAACGTAAAGTACTGAAAGATTATAAAGGACCATTACAAGGATCCTGGAAAAAATCCTTTAAAAATGTTGCAAAGCTTAAGTTCCTTCAATGAAAAATGAAAGATCTTGTGAAGGTCTTTGCAAAGATTAAATCCATGGGTGAAAAATCTTTGAAGATCCCTAGTAGATTCTTGGTCAGGATCTTTGAGGATCCTTGGAAGATTTCCACGAGGAAATCAAATTGTAAAGAGTGCATTTATACAATATTATTAAGGATACATAATGATATTAACGAAAAAGCTAAATTATGTTGTCTTTAACTTTGATGCTATTATCATTCAATTGTTACTTGAAGTTAAGATTTTGCTTTTAAATTAATTTTCCATTGAATCATTTATTATATAAGTAAGAATTTTTGTGATCACTGTGATTTGTACCATGCCACAAATTTTCAACATGCACTTTCTTTAACAAGCATTTTCTTCAGTAATAATTCTCAAGGCCACACTCAATTTTCCAGCCCTCCACCTCCTGGCTTCAGACCTGAGTTTGTACCAGGTAAGGAAGGAAATTTGTACAACTGAAAAGTATTGGCTAGCATTATAGACCTACTGTACATTGCATGCATCATATAGGTAATATGATCCTAGCTAATATTGGCTATCATTTTACTATAATGTACGCTAGTCATGCATACAGTTGGGTTTGTCAGGAGATTACAATATCAGGGAAACAAGGAACAGTTTATGTCAGTATCCTTCCACCTTCGAGAAAATATTAATGAGTTGCCAAGCAACATGAGGTAGTCATAAGAACAAAATGAGAAGACAATAAATTGCGATCATGTCTAGCATCAGAATCTAGCCATTACAAATGTTTGTGTTTTACTCCTCTTTACTGTCTACTGTGGCTTTGAGTTATAGGCATAAAAATTGCACACACTTTTTCAAATCAAACTGTTTATAATTATAATTTCATGGTATAATTCTAAGGAAATAATTATTGCAAAATACTATTTTCAGTAGCACATAATCATTTGATTTGCAGACTAATATTAAATTACACACATTTTTTTTTTCTATCAGGTGACCATACAACACATTCAAGCAGTCATGCAAGCTATCCGAGTTCCAGTAATGGACCTGGATTTTGGTCAGGTAAACCAAGTGATTTTTTTTGTCATTTTTAAAACACCAAAATTTGCCGCTAATGTCTCTTCACAATGACTCACTGTAAGAAATCAATAATGACATCTTTTTAATTGTCACATTGCTTGAAGATAAAAGCTTGTTCCTCATTGCAGTAGTTTGTATCCTTCTATCTGTCGATACAGCAAGCTTCTGTTAAAATCAATTAATCAGTCAGTCAGTCAGTCAGTCAGTCAGTCAGTCAGTCAGTCAGTCAGTCAGTCAGTCAGTCAGTCAGTCAATCAAAAGTGGATCAAATTAGGCAGTTGCCCTAAATTGCAGGACAGGGACTAAATAAATACATTTCTCTTCCATTTTTACTTATTTTTTGTTACACTTAGATTAGAAAGTTTGATCGATCTTAATTGCTTTTGTTTTAGCAGTAAACATTCATCGTCTTTCGTTTCTTTTACATGTTGATGATATCCTCCTTATGTGTTTCAGGAGCTGCAACTGGTGGACTGTTGGGATACCTGTTTGGAAACTCAGGGTAATCAAAACTTAACTTCTTTTGATTAAATTACAGGGAACGTACTCTCATATGAAAAGGTCAGGGATACTTTTCGTCTTGCTTAGGGATGTAAATCAAGGGTTATGGTTCACACTTTAGTTGTTAAGGAAGAATCGTCAATATTTTTGGCTGTCAAAGTATCTTCTAGGGTGCACTTGAAGAAATAACAAATAAAAAATGCTCACATTTACCCTCGATTTCCACCGCTCTCTCTAGTGCGGTCTACTGGCCTGGGCTCCCTTCTCGACAGCGGCTGGTAATCAAGCCTAATTGTTTTTCCGTATTCTCTTAGGAGTCAAATAAAGTTCAAGTGGTGCCCAGATCGGTCTCCTGTAGGGTTTTAATTCAAATTTTCCGGTAGTCTCACCCCTCCCCCCCCCCCCGGATTCAGCCAGGAGAAGTTCATTACTGTAGCAAGCAACCTTAAAGGAGCTACGTCACGATTTGCGCATCTTGAAAAGTTTAGCCTACATTTTTCAAGTTCGTTGTTTGTAATCCGTTTCTATCTTCTCAATCATGGACCATCCTTCTTTCTTTATGGTTTATTATTTTATCTTTGGTGTTTTCTATCTTCATAAACTATTATTTTGAGGCTTCCTTCAATTTAAAGATAATTCACGCTTTTAGTTGCAACATGGGTAGTCAGGGCAAGATTGTAAAGAAACAAAGCGGCAAAAGATACGTTTTTCTTCATATTTCCTCTCTGAGCTTCATTTGCGAGAAGGAACCTTTACTGTAAATAGAGAAACCTCTTTTCTACGTTTACTAGCGTTTTTGAGTCGATTGAGTTAGGCATTAGCCTACTTATCAGAGTATCGGAGATGTTATTTTTGTGGCTTGAGCAGCTAAGACTTGATCAATTCTTCGGCTTTAACCGTAAAAAAATTCCTTCGCCCACAACAATCACTCGATCGGCACTGGCAAACACTGGCAAACCTAGAAAAGGGGTTTCTCCATCTACAGTATGTGTTTCGCCTCCAAATGTGAAATCAGATTGGAAATACATGTATAAAGAAAACGTATGTTTTACAGCTTTGCGTCTTTGTAAATTTGCCTGATTACCCATGATGCAACTAAGAACGTGAACCCGTCTATTCGTCAACTAGACAACCAAAATGACTCAAGGAATCCCCTCGCTTTTCCAAAGAAACAGAATACTTTCAAGGGGCTTCAATAACGCTTCCGTCGATCAATCCACGATACATTCATTCGAATTTTTGATTTCTTTGTTATCGAAACAATAATCGATGCGAATGTAAAGAGCACCTCAATATTAGCGACGTGACCAAGTTCCAGCACAAAATCTCTCATATAAGTGAAGGGAGCGTTGATTATCCTCGCGTGTTATCCTCGCTTTTCGCAAACCACAGTGATCGAGACAGAGCTCGTGACATCACGAAAACCATCGTTGCATTTCGAACTCAGGCAGCGCGCGCACTACGCCGGAGGAATTTGAAAACGCAGCAATTAGACACAGTACCCAGTTCTTCCGCGGATAACGTTGCCACGCGCGTCGCGTAGATGTTCTCGGGTAAGATGAAAATGCATTTAAAGCCTCTTGGGCTGTCCACGTGAGCAAAACCACGTTCACACGAATTGTTATTTCTGGGACATTCTGCGGCCGGGAGTAAATAACTTGACATGGATTAACTTGGGAATCAGAAATGTGGGGCTTAACTCTCTCACGCCGCACTCTTCCTTGATAAGAGTTTGCTTATTTTGTTATGTTGTTGTTGTCTTGTAACGCTGCTAGTCGTCGCAGTCCTTATTACGGTGATTACGATCACTATGGGCCAAGGTACCACCGACGATGGCCTGGGTACGGATCTGGTGGATCCAGCTGGTTTGGGTCCAATAACACCTGGTCTTCTGGTTGGACCTCAGGCAGCAGTTACAGGAGTAGCCCTTCTCCTCCGAGCACCAGGACCACCTCAGGTGAGACTAGTGCCATGACAATCTATCACAGAGATGAGATTGTATAGAAGAGCAATAGATACTCAAAATGGTTTTTAGCTCATTCATGCGTGAAGCCCAATGGATGAGGTTTTGTGAGGGAACAAATGTGGACGGAGGTTGTACACCGTGAACGGAAGTAATTTTACACGGCAACCATCGGCCAATCATACTTCATATTGGTTACCCAAACCATCACAGAGATAGTAGTGCCAAAAGCTGGCCTTTAATCTTCTTAAAGTTTCTGTCAACGACAATTGGTCAAAATTATTTTGAAGGTTTTGGTGTTGATGGGGATCGAGCAACAATGTGTGATCTCAGATAATGCCCATTCCGCCCACAGAGGAGACTGCCTGGTTTATGATCTCTGCTCCTCTTGCCTCATGCTTGCTCACCCTCAGGAATTTTCAATCCCTATGAGGAATATAGAAATTTTGATTTTTTTCTCACAATTGCTCAAGGAGAATGATATTCAGCACAGATTTTAGCACATTAACCATTGGGCGACCGCGTCGCCAATCGAGTCTTCTAGATGACGAGAAATAATGGCACCCGTGGGGTACAATAACTAGCGCACTGTTACAATCAGAATTTTCAGAAACGACAGCGTTAACGTCTTTCGTTTGTGTTGTGTACATATAGGCTTTGGTGGTACCAAGCGTCGCTAAATGTCCAGAGGACAGCATTACTGCTGAATGGGCACATTGCAAGGCACTGTCAACGCTAACAAAACGGCACTGGATAGATACAGTAGAGATTGTATGTCTTAGTGATACGACAAGGAAAATAATGTATATAAGAGGAAAAAAAATAACTTAATATTAGTAGTTAAGCTTCTGCTTTTTTCAGCTGCACGGATATCTAGATGTTAAGTAGTTTACTTAGCCTAAGGAAACCAAAATCTTAAGTACAGTGAAATCCCGTTAATCCGGTCACCAACGGGCCATAAACATTTGGCCTTATTAACGGGGTGGCCATATTAATATTAACGGGGTAAGGTCAAACCTCACGACTTATCCAAATTGAGTGACGTCTTAACAGATATATCACAATTGAACTTCCAAACAACTGTTCTTTGATAGACATCGGAATTAAAAAATTGAATCTTGTATCAATGTGTAGAATATTAACAATGGACTGTTGAACATAGCTGGTTTGAGTGGCCGTATATACGGGGTAAAATTATAATGGATTATACAGGTTGGGATTTCAGAATGCGGTAATAACGAGGTGACCGTAAGGCGGGGTTCCACTGTCGTTATATACTTTGATGAATCAGTTCTGCCACTCTTTATCAAGTGATGTTTTCAATATTGGTATCACACAGATGCCCAATCATTGTTAAACAAGTTGCAGTCATCTTCATAGCATAATAGGTTACCATAACAACGATACAACTTGTTAAACCACCCTTAATTTAAGCTTTAAGCCCATAAAATTCAATAACGGCGTGGTGAAACTCATTTTTATTATCAAATTGTGTTAAGGTACAGCTTTTTGCAAAGTGGAAAAATAGTCTGTAAGGGGGGTTCACTAAGCCACCTTAATTTTGGAAAATTTGACATATTTGTTGCTAACCACCATAGATTTTCTATTAGGACAACTCTTCTTAAATTCTCCTTTAATACAGCCGGTTGAGAGAGTCCTTATCAGGAACGCTCGATTTTATCTCATCCAATCTGTCCTTTTATCGAAAATATGAGAAGGCTCTAGAATCATTGCAAGTTGAACTCGTTGTGATATTTAAGGAATTTGGATAAGTTTTTTGCATGTTTTAGATAAAAAAAAGTAATCGTTTCCACGATAATGCAAAATATTTATTGTATGTTGTAAGTATTTGTTCCCTCATTTAGGGCGAAATAAGTTAGGGCTTCGCAAGTGTAATGTAAAAAAAAAAATGTAAGGTAATTTTTACTTACTCACGAAACACAGAAGAGCTCTCATGAACTCGTTATAAAGTGTTGGTACATCGACATAGCATTAGAATTTGGAGTGTTGGTTTGTGTGGAAGGTGGTAAACCAACAACAAATTCAACCTATCTATGAGGCTGGGTCAAGGATTCGAAGCCGAGGTACATTAGTGAGAGGCGAGCGCGCTTACTATTACACTACCTCTGCTTCCCCGAGGGAATAAGCCTTCCTCAGTTCCCGTAAAACGTTTTTAATGGCCCGCTCTTAGTTACTTTATATTACCAGTGTATTACTAGATATTACTTACTATCTATCATATTACGATATTAACTGATTGTTAGAGTGAAGTGAATTTAATGGTAAAATGTGTATCAAATATGGGCCTTTCATGTTTTTTGTTTTTCGATTTGTTTTGATTTTTATTAATGATTAATTTGTTGCCAGTTAGTGGGTTTCATATATATTAAAATTAAACGTCCCATGCACTGTTTTACCTAAATTATGTAAGTACCAAACGAAGATTTAAAACAAGCAAACGTCTTTGAAATAAATTGTCGATGCAATTTTAGATCACTTTAAGAACGTTTCAGTATTGTAACGATACTAATTGTAGGTCACGATCTTGTGTTTATTGCATTACGTGTTTGTGGCACGCCTCGTAAGGTAATCACGCCATCACCAGTTTTCAATTAACAGGTGCTAGAGATAGGTTTCCCCTGATAGGTTACTCCCCCCTCACTGGTACCGTAATTGCCTTGTTCTTTTCTTTTGGGGGGGGGGGGGGGTTGGAGCGGGGGCGGTGTGGGGTAACTTTAAAGAATTATAGCTTTGATCTATTGCTAAAGCACTCATACAAGCAAAGCACAAACGTGAAGCTTTCAAAACAACGAGGTAACTACGAACACCACAAAGTGACACAAACGTAGCGGCTTGTGTAGAATTTTAATTTACCGATGTCCTCGTTACAATATATTGCAGGATACAAGATAAAGGCATCCAATTTCGTTTCTACTGAGATCTCTTTATACAACTTGAAGTATTTTTAATCCTGAGCTGTGACACTTATAAGCTCGAACGAGAGAAAAGTCAAATTTTTTGTGTAATATCTTATGATAGCATTCCCGTACGTTTCCACATACAAAGGTAGCGGAAAAGAAACAGTTATTGAGTACAACAATTGTTTGTCAGCTTAGCTCACTCGGCGATTTCACTTCTTTGGGGCTGCAAAGGAAAGAAAAAAAGGAATATAAAAATATACTCTATAATCATTTGACATTGTTCCATTTGAAAAAAATAAAATTATGGTTGAATCGCTCAAACTTGGCAAGCAACATTTTTTCTGGAGTCTTAGTTATGTGGAACATTCTTGACAGTCGAATTCTTGAAATGTTGATGTGTCAACTCAGTTTCTCTATCTCTTTTAAGGGTGCCTCATTTAACATTGCCATAGCAACAGCAATTGGTTTTGCAGGTTAGGCCGAATTTGTTCTGTCAGCAATGCAGAATGTGTACCATTTGACATTTAGTTTTTCATTCTGGGTTAATTTTTTCATCAATTTAGTGATATATCAAACAAGGAGGCGTGTTAGACCATATTTCCAAACTCTGAGAAGAGAGTTGAAAACACGACGCGTAGCGGAGTATTTTTGACGAACTTCTCGGTGTTTGGTAATGTGGTCAAACACTGCCTTAAGTGTTTGATATATCTTATCAATCGAAACAAAAACTAAGGAAAAAACGGAGAAATAAAATCATAAAAATCTATCCTAATTGATATCAGATATACAAACACCGTCTCGGTTGTGATTTTCTTTGTTTAAACTTCATGAATTATTAATGACTTTGAGAAAGTCATTTCTTCTCTGAAAACATGCGAGCACAATGCAAGATGGTGGAAATAAGATGGCGGCCTTACTGCGCCTTTTAGTAACATAAGAACTCTAAAATTCAAAGCTCAACCGACAAAAATACATTTTTCGTTAGCGTCAATCAAATGTTCGCCGGCTCCTCCCAGGTTCTGACTACTGCCGAGCACTGTTTCGTTGTCTAAACTGTGCTCAACGACTTGATTACCGCGCGCTCGGCGGTAGTCGGAAGCTGGGAGGAGGCACCGAACATTTGATTGACGCCAGCGGAAAACGCATTTGTCGGTCGAACTTTGAATTTTAGAGTCCGCATGTTACAGCGGAGACAGCGTTTACTGCGGAGGCAGCGTGGCCAAGTGGTTAGGGCGCCGGACTTGAAATCCGGAGGTCGCGGGTTCAAGTCCCGCTCTGACCACTTAGATGGAGTTGTTTCTCGGTAGACCCTAGTTCAACTCCTCGGTCATGCTTGTAAATAGCCAACCGGTCTGCCTCCCGCCGGTTGGGAGTTTTAGGCCTATTACGTTTAGTTGATATATTTGTTTCTTTCATTTAAAGTGGCACGTCTGTGAACTAGCTAGGTGTAGCTAAGCGCATTGACCATTGTAAACAACAACATTGAAAGGCGCAGTAACGGCGTCATTTGACGTCTTTGACGTTATGAACAACAACTGAAAAAACCCATCTTGCAAAGCAAGCTGAGAACTATTCCAGGTGGATGTAAAATAATCTTGACAGTAAAATGTAATCCCAAGGGGGTTAGATCTACTGGCCCCAACCATGTCTCACGGTGAGGTAAGAGTTTGCTTGTACGTCTGAGGGTTACGGTGAAGTAATCATAACAAAAAATCAAAAAAGGTAAATCCTAAACACAACACCGGTCATTATTAAATTTGTTAAAAGACAATTCATAAATTTCCCCGAATTGCCCTTTTGATCCAACTTTTCATGAGTTGCAAACTAAAAACCTATTAGTAACCTATTATTTCCTATTAGTAATGTGATATCCGGATGTACCTGCCACCAAAAGTTGCAGAGAGGATGAATGCAAACTAAAGAAATGCTGGCTATACCTGCAGGTTGTAGCCAGCCAGAGAAAAAAGCAATTAAGTGACCGTAAGTCATCTTCGTTGGCCCGGAGAATGGAAATATGCGACATGACTCATTATCAGACTTCGCGATTACAACAACTTAAATGAAATTATAATGATCTTCTCTTTCAAGTTTTTTCCCTAAATTAAGTAAGTTTCCTTCACCCTACCCAATTGTTCTTGCGCTCCAAATCAGAAATCAGTGAATTGTTACATACAGGAAAAGAAAATTTCCTTGTTTCAAAAACTTACTTTTTTTCCAAAATCAAATGCCACATTGTCACCAATCAGCATAAAAGGCGCCCACTGCCTGACGTCAGAATAGCCGTTACATCGCATCCATTTCATGGCCTCGTGAAGAGATTCGCTAGCGCTATCCCCACCGACAAGGTGCTCATAGAAACGACTCATGAACTGCTCTGTTGCACTGTCTTGTACACGCCACAATGCCACTAACACTGAGCGTGCACCAGACCCTAAGAATGCTCTGGCAATTCCAACAACTCCTTCGGCCTTAATCTGTCCACAAGCACTGTGGCAACAGCTCAGTACCACCAGTTTAGCACGCAGTCGAACTTTTGAAATGTCAGACATTGTCAATAAGTAGTCTTCTTCTTTTGGAATTTTGTTACGAGTTCCGACATTCGGTGCTAGCACAATTTCTCCTTCTTCTTCAAAACCATGTGCAGCGAAATGTATCAGACCCACTGAGTGTATGGCTTGAAGTACTGCTTGTTTAGTTGCTTGCTTTCCAAGCAACGGCTCAACACCCAGCTTACTTCCCACCATAATTGCTTCCTTTTCTGCATGAGGTAGTCGCAAAATGTTCTGAAGACGTCTCTTGTAACGCACTTTGCCTACATCTGGATTTCCTACTATCAGTGCACCAGTCTGACTGTGATAGTCTGCCGGGCTGTCTTGGATGAGCTTTAGAGTCGTCAGAGAAGGAACGATCCGGATCCTGAAAGTCTCCGATAAACACTTTCCAGTGTCATCAGGTAACGCAGCAAACGGAATGTTGTACAAAGAACGTTCAGGTACGATTATGATTTCAGGGCCATCTATTAAGTCAACTACAGGGGCGATGATCAATTTGTAACACAGAGAAAGAGTCGATTTGACCTCATCATTTTCTCTATCATTCTCAGTTCCAGTGCGTGAGATTACACGGCAATAGTTGTCATCAGGCTTGGGTTCTGTTTGAATGTTCTTCGACGGTTCGTCTTCCCCGGGTGAAATGCCAAAACCTCTAAAGCTTTCCATAGCAAAGAACTCCTCCAAATCTTCGTCATCCTTCAGCAATCCTTGGCCAACAAGAATTTCTCTTCCATTTATCTTTCGGAAATGCACGACTCTGCCTGCTTTGAGAATCCACAGGAAAATATCTTCACAAAAATAGAAGAAATATAGGCAAGTGCAGTTTCGTTCCCTGTCCATGACGCTTTCAATGGTAACCCTTGACTGATGGTTAGCTAGTATTTGATTCTCATCGAAATACCCGGCTGACATTAAATCTGCCAGTGCTCTTGCCCGCCATAGCTCAGAAACGTACAGAGCCTCTTCAAACTTTCCAGTACAACAAAGTAATGCACTGAGTTTATGGTATAGATAAATATTTTCGTGAAAGAAAGAGATCTTAAATTGATCGTTTTCGCCAAGAAAGCCTCGTAATTGTTCACATTTTTCAATGCTCAAAGCTAAATACGACAACGTTTCCTGAATGTTTCCTGCCGAAAACTTAAGATGCGCAAGATTGTCAAGGAAATGAAACTGCCCGGCAATGTCTCCAATCTCTTCGCTTATTGCAAGTCCTCTCTTATGATATTTTTCTGCCTCGGCATTATCACCACGAAAATGAAAAATAACTCCGAGATTTCCGTAATTTCTGGCCTGTCTCGCTCTATCACCAATTTCTTCACTGATCACAAGGGCTTTTTCTTGATATTCTCTTGCTTTCTCGTAATCACCAAGTTTCCGAAATACAATTCCAAGGTTTCCGTAAACAGCCGCTTCCAGTTTTCTCTCACCAGTTTCTTTATTGATGACAAGAGCATTCTCGTAATGTTCCGTCGCATCCTGATATTTCCCAAGTAATCGAAACACAGTTCCAAGGTTTACGTGAAGGATGGCTTCTCCATTTTTGTAACCAAATTGTTTTTGGACGGCAATTGCCTTCTCGTAAAAGTCCTTTCCTTTCTGATGTTCTCCAACTGACACAAATACAGTTCCAAGCTTTCCGTAGGTTGCTTGTTCTCCTTCTCTATCACCAATTTCTTTTTGGATGGCAAGGGCCTTCTCGAAATATTGCTTCGCCTTGTAATATTCTCCAACTGAAAAAAAGACACCTCCGAGGTTTGCGTATAGAGTGCCTTCCTCTCCCTTATTACCAATTTCTTTAATGATGGAAAGAGCTACTTCATGATATTCTTTGGCTTTCTGATATTCTCCAACTGAATGAAACACAAGTCCAAGGTTTCCGTTAGAGGCGGCTTCTCCTTCTCTGTCACCAATTTCTCTGCTGATGGAGATTGCTTGCTGGTGATATTCCTTCGACTTCTGATTTTCTCCAACTGATTGAAACAGACTTCCAAGGTTTCTGCAACAGATGGCTTCTTCTGCTCTGTCACCAATTTCTTTACTAATGGCAAAAGCCTTTTCCTGATATTCTTTGGCTTTCTGATATTCTCCAACTGATTGAAACACAAGTCCAAGGTTTCCGTATTGAGCTCCTTCTCCTTTCCTATAACCAATTTCTTTACTGATGGCAAGTGCTTTCTCGTGATATTCTTTTCCCTTTTGAAATTCTCCAGCTGATTTACATACAGTTCCAAGTTTTCCGTAATATGTGGCTTCTCCTTTTTTATTACCAATTTCAGTGCTAAGGGAAATTGCTAACTCGTAGCATTCTTTTGCATTTTGATATTCTGCGATTGATTGAAACACATCTCCAAGGATTGAGTAGAGGACGGCTTCTGCTTTTCTATCACCAATTTCTTTACTGATCGCAATTGCTTTTTTGTAGCGTTCTTTCGCCTGCTGATATTCTCCAACTGATTGAAGAAAACTTCCCAGGATTCCATGAGAGATGCATTCTACATCTCTTGCACCAATTTCTTTACAGATGGCAAGTGCTTTTTCGAGATATTCTTTCGCCTTCTTATATTCTCTAACTGAATCAAACATAACGGTTGCAAGACCGTGGTAAGAGAAGGCTTCTCCTCTTTTATCACCAATTTCTTTACTGATGGAAAGTGCTTCTTCGAAATGTTCTTTCGCCTTCTGATGTTCGCTAACTGATCGAAGTACAGTTCCAAGTTTTCTGTAGAAGGAGGACTGAGCATTTCTGTCACCAATTTGCTTTGTCAAGGCAAGTCCTTTTTCGTAAGGTTGTTTCGCCTTGTCATATTTGCCCACTTCCTCATATATCTTTCCAAGGTCTGCATAACACGAAGATTCTCCATTTTTGTCTCCAATTTCTGTATTGATCAGTAGCGCTTTCTCTAAGAGTTCTTTTGCTTCAACGTATTTACTTTGATGGATATACAAAGCAGCTAGAAACATGCTCATCTTACATTTCTCAGCCATTTCGCCACATTCCTGCTGAATGTGTGAATATTTTATGGTGTATTGTATCCCATTGGTGACAAAATAAGCCCGAACCAATGTCAAATACATCATCTTGCTCAGTTCCTTATATAATTCGTTTTGTTTTATGAGTTCGGGTTTGCTGACGAGGGATAAACCTTCCTGGCATAACTTTATGGCTTTATGGGCTCGACAGGTGTTGATAAGGAAATTTGCAACCATCATAGCAATTAAAGCTGCTGTTAAGGTATGCGTTTCGAACATTTCTGTGAGAATATAAAGAAAATGAAAGATAAATTGATATCTGATAATTGATGCAATCTGATATCCTATAACCGCCAGTGGAATAATTGGTTGATTAATAACGCCCCCAAAATATAGAAAACTGAAATATAATAAAATTAGTAGTAGTCAAAGATTATGAGAGTGCGTTCGACGCCGTCACTTTAATTAATATATTTATACCTTAAATGATTTCACTAGCTGACTTTCAACCTCTGTCTATTGCTAAAATCAACGTTTTTCATCGGCAAGCGAGGTTTTACCGACAGATATATCATAGTGTCAAAGTCCATTCAATTTTAAGAGGTCCCCTGTACAAACTACGATTTGTTGATACGTTGCGTGACAGCGCCAGTTTCCGTAGACTCACAAGTTTAATAACACCAAAATATTTCCATTTATAGCCTTCAAATTTCGTGCTAAATATTCTCACATTAACTGGTAATGTTTAAGCCTAAAAGCTAATTTGTAAAAGGATATTTTACATACATTATTCTAAGCTGGAAGTACAAACATAAGCAAACATTTGCAATCATGTGCTCGTTTATCGTCATCGCAAACAAACTCCGTGCGACTGTTCGAGTATTTCCCCTGATGAATACACAGAATGCAAATATGGCGGACCACTCGGTCAGCGTCCGGGACGAGTCACATGAAAGCGAGGCTAGTCAGGCTTTGATGTTTCGTTTTGACAATGCTTCCCCAGAGAAGTCTTGCTTCGTCGTCGATCTGGTCTGTTTTATTTAGCTGTGGCTACGAGCTGCTGTGTTTCTGAACGCCACGAGAAGGCATATAAATTTTCCACCGTGCGCCTCTTAAGCTTAGGGAAAATAGTGGATCAATGCAATTCGTTGAGACGAAGGAAAGGAGTTCGTTCACGATTGCCGCAGGAAATAAAGTTTGTTCGCTACATTTCACATTAGAAGATCTTAGAAAAATCGTTTAAGTGACGAGCTTATGTGGTGTCTGGTGGTATTCCAACACGATTTACATGGCCAGTACCTTTCCCAAAGTAAAGAAAAGCTCCTCTTGAAAAACATCCTTCGTCCCAAAGGAAGAAGTTGACTTCGCGTCCACTCGCACGGAATCACACGAAACAAATACTACGATGTAATAACCAAGTGAATGAACTTCAACTGCCCCCATCGTATCCAGTAAATGCTTTGAGCCAAATGAGAACGACTTGGAGCTAAATGCGGTCGTTTACACATTTTCTTTGATCTTCCAGCCTGAACGAACAAACTTTAACAGTTCCTTTGGCGATCGTGAACTACTTACCTTCGTCTGTTTTCCCTGAGAGACGACCGCGGAAACGAAAAAAAAAAAAAAACACTTTCTCTGCTGTGGAAGATTTCAATTCTTTCTGGTGGCATTCAGGAACACAACAACTTATAGGGAGGGCGAAACAAAAACACACCAGATCGACGACGAAGCAAGACTTTTCTGGGGAAGCATTGTCAAAACAAAACATCAAAGCCTGACTAGCCACGCTTGCATGAGACTCGTCCCGGGCGCCAACCGAGCGGTCCGCCATATTTGTATCCGGTGTATATAGTAGACAGTATTTACATAATTTGCCGTTCCTTGGTTCAGGCTCCCTCTTGGCTTATGGATCTTGGCTTCAGAGTACTTTTCCGCGATTCTAAACAATATTCAACCGACTGAGACTATATATCTATATATCTCTGTCGCGACTGGACCTAATCAACAAATGCAATCAAAATGTATAGCTGTTCCCACGGCGATTCAAAGTCGTGTTCGTTAAGATATAAAATAAACAAGGAAACTTCCCTCAGATTTCGATAAATGCTGCCGCCGAAGCGTTTAAATTTACCAAAATCCAACGCTGAGTAAACAAAATAGCGAAGCCTGCGGCGACTGAATGAAAAGAAGTCATAGAAAGATCCAGCGCAAAGACAAGCTCACATGGCCTGCTCACATGCTCACATGTTCGCCACATGTCTTGTCACATGTCTTAGTTACGGTACCAGTTTACTGGCCCTGACATGCCCCTGTAAAAATCAAGCGGGGGGGCCATTTTGGTCCACAGCGCAACCAACTCAAGAAAGCCACAGGTAAAAATTAGGCTTGCGTTCTCCGAACGCAAATATCATATTTATAGAGCATGGTATAATTTGCCATATACTATCGGATAGCTAAGCGAATGAAATCTCTGGAATTCAATCATCCAATGATCCAGTTTTTAATAAATAGACTTTAACCGTGATGACCCAAGAGGAATGAGGCGGGACCAGCGCATGGACTGATAGGACAGCTAATAGGACTGAGTGGAGTCCAATTCGGTCTGTAATCATACGAGTGATTAACAAAATCGGACAACTGCGAAGCGGGAGTCTGATTTGTTAATCACGAGTATGATTACAGACTGAATTGGACGACACGATGTCCTGTTACCAATTAATCATAACAATTACAATTTCCCACAAAAGCAAAAGTTTCATTTGAAAAAGAGCTTTTAACAGTCATTTTTAAATATTATAATTATCAAATATGGAGAACAGCTTGCAAAATGGCAGTCAATTCTCTTTCAAAACAGTCACCAGAGACTAAACCTCCACAATTTTACAAAGTCAGTCTCTTGAATTGGTTACTATAGTGATTGTAATCAATGCTGTGACTGGTGAATTTAGTGGAGAGGACTTAAAATGATTGGCTCATGTTACTGTCCGTTTACAGGTGTCCGACTACAGCCAACTGTCCAATTACACTGTCCGATTACAACTTTGCAGATTGATTAGAGCAAAATACAGCAGTTTATGCACCAATAACATTTGAGGAGATTGTAATTATTATGATTAATATTCTGAGATTACAAGGATCAGTAATTGTTCATAGTTATTTAACGTGAAACGATTATTGAATATTTTCTCGCTAGTCCATTGACGCAGAATTGTTGAAGATTAAAACTTTAACAATCTGTAGTTGCCTTTCTCCACTCTCGTATTCCGTAGTTCGTTTGAATCATTCAAATCAGAATAAAAGCTCATTTTCAAACATCTAATACTGTAAACAACAACATCACCACGCCATCTTGTGAAGGCCTGCTCATTCATACTTATCTTTGATAAACTGCGCTCTAAGTCCGTGACGCACTGTCACGGCATACGTGACCTGGGTGACACTTCCCCCTGTTGACCAGATATAACCTGGCTGCCTAGACTAAGCCTGCCAAAATATTTCCCTAGATCGTTTGAAAGAAATGCAAACAGCAATAATAATGAGTTCTGAGTTCAAAGTCAGTTAAGGTTCCTTAGTCCAAATTGTCCAGCCATGTTTTCCATCTCCGGTTTGCTTCCCCTGCTGCTACCCTTCCTGAGCGATCATGTCTTAGTTCAGGATGTCGCTCAGATCTCCCACTACTGACATTTGGGTCAGGCTGTGTCCTCCTGGAAGGCATTGTCGGTTCTGACTCATCATTTCTGGAAGGGACTTCCAAGCGGTAACGCGTTAGACTTGACGTCTGAGTTTAGTGAGTCTTCATGCCTCAGTTTTAACTCGAACAACAGCTCCTCTGGTGTAACCATCAGATCCCGTGACAAGATCTCCAATCTTTCCCTCTCGGCTGGTCTTCGTCATGAACATTAACCACATCTCCCATGAATACGACGCGGTTAGAGGAGTGCTGAGTAGCATTTCGACGGAATTTCGCAATTCGAGTAAATACGCCTTCCTCCGTCTCTTCCAAAAGTGGTTCATGACATTGTTTAGGTGGCGCATTCTTCTGTGCAAATCTTGCGGCTGGACGTCTGTGTCGCTGTATTCAGTTTCACTTGACCTATCACCCGGTAGGCTCATGATTCGATGCCCACACAGAAGACGTGAGGGCCTAAGGGATTCCTCAGAATCTTCACTTGTTGGCGAAGCTTCAGGTCCAGAAAGGCCGTCAAGCAGAGCACCATAACTATAGGAACAGAACCAGACGCATGCATATAAATAGAAACCCATGCAACTCCTTTCCATGGTCAACGTGGCTAGCGGCATGGATAGCGGGCGCGTGCCCCCTACGACGACGACGACGAAACACAACAACTTCGCGCACATCTAATACCAAGTAATGCAGCCTTGGTTTACAGTATACATCTTTGATATTGGACATCCATGCTAATATCAATTGAGACCTTTCCGCTTACCATTACCACGTGACCATATTGCTACTCAGGTTTAGAACTCATCGAGGTAATGTTTTTTTTTTTTTAAGTTGACCGCTGTCCGAGTACTGAGTTTCGATTGAAACGCGAGCTCAAGCGGGAGCCGGGCTGTTCGGAAGCTGGTTAACGCTAACCCAGGATTAAAAGTTAACCGAGGTATAAATTTTTCTTGTACAGAAATATTTTTCACTGCTTATGTTTTGTGTCGGGTTAAGGTTATTCAAACTCAAAAGAGAACGCCAAACAATAATAAATAGAAAACCTTACCGCAACTCAAATCAAAATTCTCGCTTATCTTGGGTTAGCTTAATCGGGCTTTGAACGACCTGGCCTTGGAGCTCCGCTTTCAGGCTTGGCTAAATCTATTAAGTACATATGACAAAGGTCTGCAGTTGAGGATCATTTTAAGTTCTATAATCACAGTCAATAGTTCTTCATAGGTAAGGCTAGCTCCACTGATAGTCTTATTCAGACACCTCTTAACTGACTTCACAAGTCTCTCAAACACTCCACCCCACCAGGGTGCCTTCTCAAGGTAGAATGTCCACTTCATGTGTTTCTTAGCGAAATGCTGCTTCACTCGAGGGTCATTAATGCTCCCAAACCAAAAACAACAAAAAATACACAATAGCAGGTTTGTTGGATAAAAGGAGTTGGGGACAAGGTGCTCCAGAAAAAAATGTCTGCACAGGTCAAGACTACAAACTAATACAACATGGCAAATAGGTTACAATCCTCTACAGCCAGGAGTTCATAATCTCCCAACCCTCTGCGGGGGTCTGAATTCTCGCTAGAGAGGTCCTTATCCTATCCGAGTTAGGAAGCCGAAGGAAAGGTCACAATCCTCTCCAGTTAAGGGGTCAAAATCCCCCAACCCTCTTCAAGGGGTCAAGACCCCGAATGAAAGAGGTAATTATCCTGACAGATTTTCACCTAGTTTCTATGGTAACAATGTTGTAAAGCTTCACTGGGGCTCCGTACCCCAAACTGGACGAAATAAGTGAGTCTACGGGGCAAAGGGTGACCTGTACGGGAGTACTTCATCTCAAACCCGAATTTCTGTCACTGACTTTGACATAACAAGATTATAAAGGTTTGTGACATTATGTTAGGAAATGTACATCAAATAATTGGAGTGTCGAAGTACACCATTATCTACATAGTTGACACCGGATTAACTCTGAATGAACAATAACTATGGTCAAAACCCAACCTCTTGTAGGCGACCACCTCTCGTAAGCGACCGCAACCACTTCTAGAGCTAAAAGTTTGAAATGTTCATTTCTTTTTAACCTCCGTAAGAGACCACTTCACAGATAATATAGCGTAAATGGGATAATAAGGTGTTGTAACATTATTGCATTCCTGGGTAGTACAACTCGAAATTGACTTTTCATAAAACATTTCAAACATCGTTCTCCGCAGTTGTCATATGCTAATGGGGCTAAAGTTTCATCCAATATGGTCTAAGCTCTCGTAAGCGACCACCTCCCGAATACGACCTCCTAGGCTTGAAATTTTGGGTGGTTGCTTACGTGAAGTTCGATTGCAATTGAATTCATCCATGGGAGCTAGTTTGGTATTGTTGTGCACAGACGAGTAAATGCATCCCAGAACGAGGGCCACTTACTGATGCCTCCATCAAACTTTCTTATGTTAAGTTTAGGTAATTTTACTTGTGTTTCTAAGCTATAAGTATTGGAAATATCTATTGTGGAGGGAGTTAAAGGTGTTTCCGAGGTCGTCAAGACATTTCAAAACGATGAAGAAGGAGTCAAATGAACGTCTAAAGCCAACGAGACATTTCCAGGCAATGTAGGAGGAGTTAAGTATGTTTCCAAAGCCATCGAGACATTTCCAGGCGATGTAGAAGTGAAATGTGTCTCCGAGGCCATGGAGCACAAACTAGCCTGTTGGTGTTGTTATCAGTATGTGCGCACATTTCATGCATGCGTGCGTGCTTGTTGTGTTGAACCGCCATGTTTGAGTATTAACGTTTGTGATTTAAGTCAGGTTATTCCGTAAGACTCAACAGATTGGCGACGAGAATTCAGATCCCATGCCGTGAAAAGAGAAACTTCGGATGTACGTCACTATGCCGATTGGAAAACTAGAAGACTTCGGCGAAATTAACGACGACTGGAATGTCTACGTCGAACGAGAAGAGCAATATACAATACTTCATCGCCAATTAAACAGAAGAAGCGAAGCAAGTGGCATTGATTCTTAGCCTAATGGGAAACAAAACGTACGGGCTACTACGAAATCTGTCTGCCCAGAAAAGACGTCCGGACTGTCCTTTACAACTGTTGAGGAAACAATACAGAAACCTCTGTGACCGAATTCACTATTCGCAATCAAGGACTTAAAATTGTATGTAGTGTAGACACCGGTGCCTGCGTTGTTTGGAAGAGATTACAGACTCCGGTCGAGTTTTATTTCGTGCAGCCAATCTGGATCATAGTGAGACGAATAAGCTGAAATCTCGGGGTACTAGCTTTTCTAGAATTAAGTTGATCACAAGTGAATGGCAATCTTCTGTGCAGAAAGTCGAAATTGGACCTTCATCTGAATACATTTCCGTCAGGTGAAAAGGTACTTTGAACGATGACGCATGCATTACATGTTTAAATTCTAGACTAGCTTTCAATTTTGGCAGGATTTTTTTCAAATCAGTGTGTCGGTCACAATTTAAAAATTCGTACTGAAAATGAGGAGTCATGTGGCTTTCTCACAGTTTCTGATATTCGGCCGAATTGATTGTTGCAGTAGATTTTTGGCGTAACTCTTGAAGTATGACAAACAATGCGCGTGAGAAAATTTCACGTAATCATAGATTCCTTCGCTTTCAGAAAGTGAAATACTAATTTACGAAAACTTATATTTCTTAGTACCAATTTAAAACAGTTTGTTTAACATAAACTTCCCGATGTCATACTGACGTTAAGACGTTTATGATTCATTAGGAGTAGTTAACGAAATCATCCATGTTGTACTCGCCACTCCTTTTAATTTGCTCTGTGGGGAGAAAACAATTGTCGGTAAAAGCGTCAGATTACAACTAGAACTTTGTCTGCAAAATAATGGAAAAATCACATCGGTTTATTCATAGCATCATTAGCTAACGCTTAAACCAAATTCACTGAAAGCCGAAAAACTTCAAAAACCCTTGAGTTATTTAGATTCATAAAAGGAGAGTCAAACTCGCCAATGAAATTAGGTATAAGTCGTGATTGGTATGTAGATAATAAACAGCAACAGCCACACATATTACCAGATATGAAAAGATTATAAACAGACAATTAAAGTACCCGCCTATGGAAGGCCCAGTGAGATTCGGTTCACTTCTAGTCAAACAATTAATCAGTTCCTCTCTCTGCGGTAAATAGAGACGTTAACTTCTTCCGTCACTTTGGATCAAATGAATCTAGGGTTAAACTTTCTGCTTTCTTTAAGTTTCTGCGTTCTCAAAGAATTCCAAATCAAAACGATCAAACCACACTAGTCTGCTCTATTTAAATGTGAACCTCCTTCGAAATTAACAATGACCTAATGACGTGTTGACGTTTCTGTCAGATTTCCCTATCAGGGCTTTATCTTTCATTTTCTACTGGAATCTTTTCAAAACACTGTGACGATGAAACAAGCAAATTTAAGGCTGCGCTAAGAGAGGTTTTTGACATTTCCAGCTGTGCCAGTGGTTACAGATAAAATCAATTTCCTCGAGAGTGTATGTAATCTCGTCACTGAGTTTGGTTTTTTAATAATCTTTATTTAAACACGGTTAAAAGGTTGGTTTAGTTCTAGTTTTGTTTATTATAGCTGTCATTGCTATACTTTGTCTCATATACTGCTTTCCCTTTGTTTCAGTTTTTAGTCGCAAATGAAGTCATGAGATAAAATCTACTCTTCGGCTGTTTTTTCTTAAAACGTTAACTACCTAGGCCAAGGCCTTACCTTGTGTAGGCAACTGATCTTTCACGCGAAAAGGAATGGGGGGGGGGGGGTGGGGGGAGAGTAAAAAATTGTTACCTGAAATTGAGTATCGAGATGTGCCTCTTTTCTTCCTTCCCTGTTTTCTTTTCTCTGTTCACCTTAAATCAAGCAAAGCTTTTTAGATATGTAAAAGGAAAGATTTCGAAGAAAATGTTATATGTAGCATTCTCGTGGTGAGGGAGGAGAGGTAGAAAATTGTTACCGTTATGCAGTTATGGGCACATGACTCTTTTCTTCCACCCCCTTCTTTCCTTTCTCCGTTCACCTTAAATTAGATAAAGCTTTTGAAATGTGAAGGAAGAGACTCGGAAAATGTTATATGTATCATTCTCCAGGACAAGACGTGAAAATGAAATTCATAAAATACACGTATTATAAGTATTTATGCTTTGGAATGTTTCTACAACGGTTACCTTGGGGTCAGGGGTAACTAACCGGTGTAGAGAGAGGGCTGGTAAGGGACGGTAGGGGTGTAAGATGACATTACTCAGTTTTACTCAGCTCGATTAGCTTTTTAGTTATCCTGAGTAAACATTACCTCTTTTTTGTATTAATATCTTATATTGTAAAGTTTAACTTTTTTTTTATTTGGTAATAAAGCTTGTTGTTGTTGTTGTTGTTGTTCATGATGTGTAATTCGTTCATCATTGCGGGATTACTTGATTTATCGGCATTCCCCGGTTTTGTCCGCTCACGTTTTTTCGTGCCCAAGTCTTTCTTCACGTGTGTTTAGACGTGATCCGATATATAATGACCTTGGTTTGTTCCAGATTATTGGCGTCGGTGGAGTCCGCCATCATTTGAAAGCGTCGGGAATGACTCGAACGCACTATTTACTTTTAAAGCACTATTAACATCGTGACTTCATTTTAAAGCTTGTCTCATATTCCATCGGCCCTTTCTGGAGTATTTTTTATTTAATATCATCGACATGTCACTGAAACAGATTATGACGCCTTCCCTGGCCGTAAGACGAAGAACCCTAGTGAGAGTATGTAAGGAATGGTGGGAAAATTTCCTACCATTTCTCTGCGGTACTTACAGTATAAGTCCCTTGCGTCCCGTCATGCGAAATCTTCTTCACAGACACTTCGAAAACGACAAGAAGCGACTGTGATTTTTTAACAAGGATACGCCGCTACGATTCTCACTTTCTATCACAGATTATAGTTCGCCACTAAATTTTCCCCGATTCTTATTGGTTTAAATTGATCACGTGACGCGGTAGTGTTCATCCGTGGAGAAACACATAGTGCCCGTCCGAGGAAAATACCCGGATGGATAGTACCGCTCCAACCTCCATACCCTCCCCCTCCCCAACTCACACACACTGAGACTGCAATTGCCTTTGTTTGTTTGTTTGTTTGTTTGTTGTTTTGTGGAGGGAGGGGGAGGCTTTATAATGGCTTTAAATCTAATACAAATTTCTATTGGTGCTCACTCATACAGGCAAACCACAAACGTGAAGCTCTTAAAACACCGAGGAAACTATGAAGAACGCAAAATGACACAAACGTAACTGCTCATATCAAATTTTAATTTACCGAAGTCTTCGTTACAATACATTGCAGGATACAAGACAAAGGCATCCAATTACGTTTCTACTAAGATCTCTATATAGCAACTTGAAGGATTGTTATGTTAGCAACGTCGTTGCTGTGTTCCTTGTATACTCTTGAAAACACGACTTATCTACTTAAAGGAAACCAGAGTTCGGAGGATAACTGACCCCGAGGCTTATCGGCACTCATCCCGTCAGTATGTGATCAAGGGACAAGGTTCTCCGGATCATTTGGTATAGTTCCATTTGAAAAGAAATTTATAGTTTAATCAGTCTAGAACTTGGCAAGCTCCATTTTACATGAACATTTTTGACGCTAGGTATCTTGCCACCTCCCTATTATAGGTTAATACGCTGTTTTAGTAAAGCACCCGCAAAGGCAAACCACAAACACGAGTAGAGCTTTCAGAATCCGAGGTAACTAAGAACGACACAGAATGACACAAACGCAGCGCTTTACCAATGCCTTATTTACAATACGTTGCAAAATACAACTTAACGGCATCAATTTAAGTTTCCAAGTGCGCTTTCTACTGAGATCTCTATATACAACTTGAAGCATAGTTATACTAGCAAGATTATTGATGCGTTCCTTGTATACTCTGAGAACACGACTGATTTACTTAAATGAGGTGTTTAGCCAAATTTTGTGTGTAATATCTTATGATTGCATTCTTAAACGTTTACGCATACAAAGGTAGCGGAAAAGAATAAGCAATGTATTGAGTACAACTGTTTGTCAGCTTAGTTCACTGTGAGTTGTCACTTCTTCTTTGAGGCTGCAAAAAAAAAAAAAAAACTTAAATAAATAAATGAAAGAAACAGAAATATACTGTGATGTAATTCATCCTGCCTGGTGTTCACTGATGTGAAAAATAAGCGACTTTCGATATACCGAAATCCTAACTTGGCTCTGAGGCCTGCGTGAATAAAACAAAGAAACTATAATTATTCATCCCTCGAGCTGGATTTGATTTGTTTTGTTTTATTCCCCCAAGCCTCGGAGCTAAGTTAAAATCTTAGTACATCGAAAATGGCCACTTTCAGCTTTCGATCTCGGCAAAAAAAAGAGACCATATCCAGACTTAAGTCTCACACTGTAGACGGAGGAAGGCTCAAACTATCACCCGTGTGGAACAATTAAACAGCAGGCCTGCTATCAAAGTTCGGGGTTAACTGACCCCGAGGCTTATCGACACTACTCCCGTCAGTATTTGACAGGAATCTCATTATCATAACACCAGATGAAAAAAGGGGCTTCCGATTTCACAAGCTTGGACCATTTTCATCCAAGTTTAAATAAAATCAATGATCTCTTCTTTCATTTTGGTAAATCAAGAAATTCCCTCCCCCCTCCCAGACTTTCTTGCCGTTCAAATGGGCTTGTTAGTGAATTTTTATAAAGAGAAAATTTTCCTTTCTTTTTAAACTTACTTTTTTCCAAAATTAAATGCCACATTGTCACCAATCAGCATAAAAGGCGCCCACTGCCTCACGTTAGAATAACCGTTACATCGCATCCATTTCATGGCCTCGTGAAGAGATTTGCTAGCGCTATCCTCACTGACAAGGTGTTCATAGAAACGATTCATGAACTGCTCTGTTGCACTGTCTTGTACACGCCACAATGCCACTAACACTGAGCGTGCACCAGATCCTAAAAATGCTCGAGCGATTCCAACAACTCCCTCTGCCTTAATCTGTCCACGAGCACTGTGACAACAGCTCAGTACCACCAGTTTAGCACGCAGTCGAACTTTTGAAATGTCAGACATTGTCAATAAGTAGTCTTCTTCTTTTGGAATTTTGGTACGAGTACCAACATTCGGGGCAAGTGCAATTTCTCCTTCTTCTTCAAACCCGTGTGCGGCGAAATGTATCAGACCAACTGAATTTATGGTCTGAAGAACTGCTTGCTTAGTTGCTTGTTTTCCGAGCAATGGCTCAACACCCAGCTTTCTACCCACCATAATTGCTTCCTTTTCTGCGTGAGGTAGTCGCGAAATGTTTTTAAGACGTCTCTTGTAACGCACCCTACCTACATCTGGATTTCCTACAATCAATGCACCAGTCTGACTGTGATAGTCTGCTGGGCTGTCTTGGACGAGCTTTAGAGTCGTCAGAGAAGGAACGACTCGGATTCGGAAAGTCTCCGATAAATACTTTCCAGTGTCATCAGGTAATGCGGCAAATGGAATGTTGTACAAAGAACGTTCAGGAACAATGATGATTTCAGGGTCATCTATTAAGTCAACTACGGGGGCGATGATCAATTTGTACCACGGAGAAAGAATCGTTTTGACTTCATCATTTTCTTTATCATTCTCAGTTCCAGTGCGTGAAATTTTCTCACCAGGCTTGGGTTCTCGCTGAATGTTCTTCAACAACTGGTCTTCACAATCTTCCCCAGGTGAAATGCCAAAACCTCTGAAGCTTTCCTTAGCAAAAAACTCGTCCAAATCTTCCACCAGTCCTTCGCCAACAAGAATCTCTCTCCCATTTACCTTTCGGAAATGCACGATTCTGCCTGCTTTGAGAATCCACAGAAAAATATCTTCACAAAAATAGGAGAAATACAGGCAAGTACAGTTTCGTTCCCTGTCCATGACACTTTCAATGGCAACCCTTGACTGATGCTTGACTAATATTAGATTCTTATCGAGATACCGAGCTGACATTAAATCTGCGAGAGCTCTTGCCCGCCCGAGCTCAGAAACGTACAGAGCCTCTTCAAACTTTCCAGTACAACAAAGTAATGCATTGAGTTCATGGTAGGGATAAATATTTTCGTGAGAGAAAGATATCTTAAATTGATCGTTTTCGCCGAGGAAGCCTCGTAGGTCTTCACATTTGTCAATGCTCGCGCTAAGATACGTCAACGCTTCCTGAATCTTTCCTTCTGAAAGCTTAAGACTTGCAAGACGGCAAAAAAAATGAAACTGTTTTTGAATGTCTCCAATCTGTTCGCATATTGCAAGTCCTCTCTGATGATATTCCTCCGCCTCAGCATAGTAACCAAGGATTTGAAAAATAGTTGCAAGATGTCCGTATCTTGAGGCTTCTCCTTGTCTATCACCAATTTCTTTACTGATCACAAGTGCTTTTTCGTAATATTCCCGAGCTTTCTCGTAGTCACCAAGTGACAGGAACACTGTTCCAACGTTTTCGTAATCATCCGCTTCTCCTTTCCTATCACCAGTTTCTTTTGTCAAGGCAAGGGCATCCTCGTAATGTTCCATCGCCTTCTGATAATCTCCAACCGATAGAAATACATTTCCAACGTTTCCATAACAGCAGGCTTTTCCCATTTTATCACCAATTTCTTTTTGGATGGCAAGTGCATTCTCGTAATGTTCCTTCCCCTTCTGATGTTCTCCGACTAATCGAAACACAGTTCCAAGATTTAGGCAAGAGGATGCTTCTCCTTTTTTGTCACCAATTTCTTTACTTATGGCAAGAGCTTTCTCTTGATATTCTTTTGCCTTCTCATACTCTCCAACTAACTGATACATGGCTCCTAGATTTCCGTAATCATCTGCAACTCCTTTCCTGTCACCGATTTCTTTCCTAATGACAAGAGCATTCTCGTAATATTCCTTCGCCTTCTGATATTCTCCAACTGATCGAAATACATTTCCAACGTTTCCATAACAGCAGGCTTCTCCCATTTTATTACCAATTTCTTTACTGATAGCAAGTGCTCTCTCGTAGTATTCCTTCGCTGTATTATGTTCTCGAACTGACTGATGCACATTTCCAAGGTTTCCATAAGAGAAAGCTTCTCTTTTTTTATCTCCAATTTCCTTACTGATGGAAAGAGCTTCCTCAAGATATTCTTTCGCCTCCCGATGCTGTCCAAGCAAATAAAGCAAGGTTCCTAAATTTCCGTAATCACCTCCTTCTCCTTTTCTATCACCAATTTCTTTTCTTATGGCAAGGGCACTCTCGTAATATTTCTTCGCATTCTGATATTCTCCAACTGATTGAAACGCGTTTGCAAGGTTTCCGTAACAGGAAGCTTCTCCTTGTTTGTCGCCAATTTCTTTACAGATGGAGAGTGCTTTTTCGTAACTCTCTTTTGCCTGCTGATATTCTCCAACCGATTCAAACACATTTCCAAGGTTTCCGTGAGAGAATGCTTCTCCTTTTCTAAAACCAATTTCAACACTGATGGCCAGAGCTTTCTCGAGATATTTTATTGCCTCCTGATACTCTCCAAGTAAATAAAGCAAGTTTCCTAAATATCCGTGAGCAATTCCTTCTCCTTTTCTATCACCAATTTCTTTGCTTATGGAGAGTGTATTCTCGTGATATTCCTTCGCCTTCTGATATTCTCCAACTGATCGAAACACAGTTCCAAGGTTTCTGTAAAATGAGATCTCACCTTTAATATCACCAATTTCTTTACTGATAGCAAGTGCTTGCTCCAGATATTCAATAGCGTTCTGATACTCTCTAACAGATAGAAACAAATTTCCAAGACTTTCGTACCAGGAGCCCTCAACTTTTCTGTCACCAATTTGTTTTGTCATTGCAAGTGCTTTCTTGTAATATTGTTTTGCCTTGTCATATACTCCAACTGTCTGATACATCGCCCCAAGGTTTCCGTAACAGGTAGCTTCTGCACTTTTGTCACCAAGTTCTGTGCTGATAAAGAGTGCTTTCTCAAAGAGTTCGTTGGCTTCTTCGTTCTTATTTTGACGGAGACACAATTTCCCAAGTTTTATACTCATCCCACATTCGTCAGCCCTTTCACCAGATTCTTGATAAATGTGAAGTATTTTTCTGGCGTATTTTATCTCATTTGGGTAGTCATTGATTAGAGAACATGCTTGTAACAATGTCAAATATATCGCCTTGTTAAGTTGTTTATATAATTGGCTTTGTTTTATGAGTTCGCTGCTGCTGACTATGGACAGACCTTCCTTGCATAACTCGATGGCTTTATATGCTCGTGAGGTCTTAATCAGGAAACTGGCGACAATCAAGGCAATTAACGCTGCTGGAATAACCTCGTCCATGCTGTTCATGTCAAGCATTTCTGTCAGAAAAGAGATTAAAATTAAGTAAGACCAGTGTTTTATGATTATCTTAAACTGATTTTGAGATGGCAAATTACTCTACCTAATAAGGGCAAATATATTTATCGCGATTCTTTACGACCTGACGTGTACTGCATATAAGGAGATCGCGATTCTTTACGACCTAACGTGTACTACATTTAAGGAGAACAGTTTCCAGCACTTTTCCAACAGCTATACTTGAAAGATGAATACTACCACTGTTTATCAAGTGATGCTACAGTAATAATGTCACACAAATGCTCAATCATTGGTAAACAAGTTGGGGTCATCAATTTACAGAACAGGTTACCATAGCAACAACATAACTTGTTAAAACACCTTTAATTTTAACTTTAAGTGCATATAGCTCAAAAACTAGGCCCGTGACGTACCCCATTGTTTGTTATCGAATTGTGATGAACATAACAAGATGCAACCTCCTTCAAAGTTTAAAAACATTCTGTGGAAAGGGTTTAGAGCCACCTTAACGAAAATTTAAGGTGTCTCTGAACCCTCCCCAAAGAATTAAACAAATAAACAAGTTGCGGTCATCAATTTATATAACAGGTTACCATAGCAACGATACAACTTGTAAAATTACCTTTAATGTTAGCTTTAAGTGCATATAACTCAAAAACTAGGGCCATGACGTACCCCACTGTTTGTTATCGAACTGTGATGAACATGGCAAGATGTAAGATTCTCTGGAAAGGGTTTAGAGGCACCTTAAGTTTTCGAAAATTTAAGGTGTCTCTGAACCCTCCCCACAGAATTTTGACTTTGATTG
The DNA here is from genome assembly GCF_964199315.1 of Orbicella franksi. Classification (NCBI taxonomy): domain Eukaryota; kingdom Metazoa; phylum Cnidaria; class Anthozoa; order Scleractinia; family Merulinidae; genus Orbicella; species Orbicella franksi. Next base: position 10,830,568 of record NC_138158.1, read on the forward strand.
AAGTCACATGAAATAGGGTTTCGGTTCCAGCTACGGCTCAGTATGCTATCGATTTTGAAACCTTTCGTCCGTCTTTTGCTGTTCATCGGTAAATTAAATGAGATCGCTTGAGGTATTGAGTTCGCATTAGTAACTAATGGTTTCGAATTATTATTTCTCCAAATAGCGACACATTTAAATCATTTTCAGGATCTGATTGATCATTCTCCCTTCAAAAATTCAGAGAGTGCAATTAAGTTTGTCTCGTTACTAGGCTCAGTAATTGTCAATAGTTAAATTGTCTTTTTACTTAAGTAAGATCATCTTCTTCAACAGAAATCGCTACTAAACTCAACACGTAAGAGCTATTTTCTGTGTTAGGCGAAAGTTTCTAATTGTGAAACCTAAAAGGTACCCATAAACTAATTTATTTCATACTTACTGAGATTTTCGCATAGGATCGATCGCATAAAAAACTCATACGGAAATTTCTTCATCCAATCACAATCGCGAAACGACTTTCTCACACGTGGGAAAAGCGTTTCATCCAATCAGAAATCAGCTGTCAAAATGAATCAGTCAGTTCGCAACGCGTTCACTTTGTTGTTGGCGCCTCTTCAATCTTCTTCATTCACAGAAGTTTGTCGGAGTTTCCACAAGTCAACTCCAGTTTTCTTGCAAATTAGCTATAAACCACAGACAATGGCGGAAAGTTCGAACAGGTTTATCGCTTTAGATAAACCCATTAAAAAGTACATCCAGGAACAGAAGAAAAAAACTACATCGATCATCTTTGTCAAGTTTTACAGAAGAAAAAAGTCTATATCCCTGGAGTTACTTAGATTTATATGATATGCCTGATACGCATCCACGCAAAGTGGTCCGGTATAAGAATTGATACAAATAATAAACAGCAACAGCTTCAGAGATTATCAGTTACCAGAGAACATTATAGACAGAATATTAAAGCACCTACCTTTGGAAGTTCCAGCGAGATTCAACTTACTTCTAACCAAATGATTATTCAGTACCTCGCTCAGCTAGTTGCGAGAAGAGACCTTAATTTCTCCGATTACTTACTTTCGATCAAATTAATCTAGGGTTCGACTTTCTGCTTCGTTAACTTTATGCGTTCTCCAAACATTCCAAATCAAAATGATCAAACCGCATTCGTCTGCTTTATTTAAATGCGAACCTCCTTCAAAATTAACAATGACGTAACAAGTCATCAGATTTCCTGATCAGGGCTTCATCTTTCATTTTCTACTGAAATATTTTCACGACACTGTGACGATAAAACAAGTAAATTTAAGGTTTAGTTAAGAAAGGTTTTTGGCATTTCCAGCTGTGCCAGTGGCTACAGCTTAAATCAAAGTCCTCGAGTCTGTATGTAATCTCGTCACTGAGTTTGTGTTTGAGTTGATTTAATTTTGGCTTAGTGCTATTTTCGCTTATTATAGCTGTCATTACTATACTTTGTCTCATATACTGCTTTCCCTTTGTTTCAGTCTTAAGTCGTAACTGAAGTCATGCGATGATGACTTGATGATCGATGTAGTTTTTTTCTGCTGTTCCTGGATGTACTTTTGAATGGGTTTATCTAATGTTGTGTCTGCAATGCAGACACAACATAAAACTGCGATAAAATATTTCTGAACAAGAAGTTAAGGTGGCTCAAAACAGTTTCCGGCAGTTAGATTTTGATGGGTCATTTTAACCATTCTTTATCACTTGATGCTACAATCATAGTATCAAAAAACTGTCCAATCATTGGTGAACACGTTCTTATCATTTTCGTGGCACCATAGGTTACCATAGCAACAGTATGACCTGCTAAAAACACCCTTAATTACAGCTTTAGGGGCTTAAATTTTCAAAACTTTAAGGTGACTCTGAACCCTATGTACAGGATTTTTTAATCTTAGCCAAAAGTTGCGTCCTATCATGCTTATTAAAATTTGATAATATAAAAAAATTTCACCGTGCCGTTTTTGAATTATAAGCCCCTAAAGCTGTAATTAAGTGTGTTTTTAACAAGTGAAACTGCTGCTATGGTAACCCATTGTCCCACGAATATGATAGGGACATGTTCACTAATGATTGGGCATTTTTTTGATACCATGATTGTAGCATCAAGTGATAAAGAGTGGTTATAATGACCCATCAAAATCTAAGTGCTCGAAACTGTTTTGAGTCACGTTAAGAAAATTATAGTAAAAAATTAGGACGTTTCGACGCTTTGCCACCGTCATTATCAATAATAAAAATAAATAATGATAATAATAACTTTATTTAAGTGTCAAATGTATTTAGCACTATTCAATGTGGTAATTGGGGACACTGAAGAAATAAACAAATATTTCAAATGTAAAATAAACTATTAAGAATCCCAACTGGTGGGAGACTGACCAGTTGGCTATTTACACAACGCGGTCGAGGAGTTGAACTCGGGGCTACTGAGAACAAATCTAGATAGCGGTAGGGTGGAGGATTGTAATCAAAACGAGAGAAAAAAATTGTATAAATACACTAAGTAAAACAACTCTGATTTTGAATTGAGAATAACGTTTGCTAACCGTCGAAACGTCACCGTTTTTAATATAAGTTTCTTTATATGTTGTTGAGAAAGATTTTATCGCAGTTTTTTTACAGTTAACCGTTTTAAAACATCGCATTTTCGTTGTAAACACTACGAGAATATAACTCTACTGTGTTTATTTCCTTCCACCTGGTCTTGCTTGGATTTAATTTCTTGGAGAGTTAAAGAATCTATCGGTACAGAAACGATGCCATAGGCTTTTAAAACCAAACTTCCATATTATGATATTCTGGCATGAATTTGAACACTCTCTTGAATATGTAATTTCTCAATGTAACTATTCGCAAGAATTATGGCTAGTATGGCGGTATGAGATTAACTAAGCAAAATAATATTGAAGTTGGGGATTTTTTATCTACTTAGATTGGGGTGCATCAGGGGCCCTCGACCTGTAAATGAGAGAACATTAAGCCCAAGGCAATGAACCTTCTATGACTTATGACACTTCCAAAAATGTTTCCTTTCAGAACCATAGCATGGAAAAAAAAAGATATCATATCACGTAGAAACGACGTCACTATTTCCGATCAGCTGTCATCTTGCATTTGCCATCTTGGATTTTATGATTTACAAAAATCACATAAGTTGCCCAAAAAATAGTCGATATGGGTAAAGAGGGCTAGAAATGTTTTAAAACGTTACTGTAATAAAGGTTAAAGTGTTTCATTAAAAACAAAAATATAAAATTTGAAGAACATACCTCTGAAAAGAAAAATATGCCTATGTGGAAGATATGCCACTCAGAATTTTCACTACATTGTTTTAAAAGATTTACTTTTGTTGCAACGGTTAAACTGAAAGTAACTGGGCCTAACATTGACGGTTTGAAAGATGTATTAAAATTTGAAAGGCAGTAAACCGAAAACAATAACATACCAACTAATTCACAGGTGTGGAAGGAAAAAAAATTATTCATCTGGGTGTGGTCCAGAATTGATGCTGACGTCAGCAACATTGACCCTCTACTTTGTTTTTAATATTCAACACCAAAAAAAAAAAAGAGCTAATTGTAATGCTCAGGATAATTTTGTGAAATATTTATTTTTATGGGCGATATAACCATGACGGTTTGAGAGATTAAGAATAATTTGAAAGGCAATAAACTGAAAACTTACCAAGAACATACCAACAAATTCGTATGTAAAATTTGGGTGTGGTCCAGATTTGACGCTGACGTCAGCACCATTGACTTTCTACTTTGATTATATCAAACACATGGCGGCCTCCTTGGAAGTACTCCGATGTTTGCGACAGCACTTGGAAATTGAAAGTACCACAGTTACCTAAAGACTTCTATGGAAATACTCGAAAACATGGAGTGCTGTTCAAGAAAGCTTCTAAGGAGCCGATGAAGAATGTTATTCAAAACAAACGGTGTTTTAAAGCAACGATCGCAATGAGTGTTGACCACAGTTAAAAGCAATCAGGCCGATATTGAAGTCAGCTCAATAGAAAGGACAAATTAAGGTATACTTGTTTATCTTCAGCAGACAGTAACCTCTTGATATCGTAAATGACATGTACTAAGCAGTATATCTGTCGCCGTGATCAAGCTTTTGATTAGACGGAGTATAGAGATTTGGTTTACCAGAGAAGAGTAATCCAGTTAGACAAATAACAGTGTAAGATTAATTCGGAAAACAGTGTTTTGTGATGGGCTGGTGTAGAGAGTGGAGTTCTTCAGTAGTAAATACTTAGGAACCGGTGGGTAGAGTCCCAAGTGGTCTACTGGGCCTTTCACCCGAGGCATTTAATTTATTTGACCAGAAAAATCGAGTGTGATTTTTACAAAATATCTCACTCTGTAAGGTGAATGAGAGCGACCTGCAGTAACTCGTTACCTTGCTAGAATTGTCTAAGAGTACATAAAGAAGAAATCTTCCTCGAGTAGCTCTTTTTGAAGGGAATTCCATTCAAAAAGTGAAAAAATATGATCGAAGGATTTGACTAAAATGAACGAAACGTTGAAACAATCGGAAATCTTAAATTTTGTGAAACGTCCAGTTGATGTAAATGTTTGGAATCTAACTGGAATCCTTTGGTTCACATTCCCTTCTCCTGATACCTGTACTTGTGAGATTTTTGTATCACAAAATATTTTTCCTGACCTATTCTTGATATCTGGTTTGTGTTCATTTGTTCCGTTTTTATTCAGGTCAAACATGGATGCGAATTCTTCAAGTGAACAGGAAAAGTCAAGCCCTACAAAGAAACTGATTGAACCACCAAAACGTGGCAAGGAGGAAAACAGGGAAAGGAAACTCCGATTTCGACATCTGACGGATGAAATGCTAGAAAAATATCGTCGGATGAGTGAAGACTCAGAGCTGTATCTAAGGCAATATGAAGAAGCTGCTTTCAAAGTTTATGGAACACCTCCTTCTAGAAAAACTTCCTTTCAGGTAGCAGCAAGGAAGGAGGGAGAACAAAAAGACTAAAATAACAAAATGTCAATGTAACTTACCATTCAGATTAAAACTCCGCAGTTATATTCCATCAAAGTATTCAAAGAATGCTCCTCTACTCTCCCTCCCTCGTGTGAACAAGAACATCGTTCTGACAAAATCTATGCGGTGCCGAGGGTGGAAGAAGCCCAATTAAAGAACTTCTCCCGATTTAGGGAAGAAATTTCGACCGAGGTACTCATTAACAAATCGAAATCGGCTTTTTATCCGTCTGCTCTCTTGTTGATAACATTGTCGTGTCATAACGCTTTCCAATTGGCTGTTAGTTCACGAAGCGTAACCTCATGGATAAAGTAGCTTGGCAATCACAATTTGTAATTTCTTCGTTCTATTTTCTTTTTAAAGGCAATCCTGATTACCTCATGGGCTTTTATTTGCCGTAGGTCGTACGTTCTAGATTCCTATATGATTTAAAAAGCCACTAAAAATCGGCATGGCACCCCAAATTGTCGGCCACATTTGCAAACCATCTAAGCACATACGACAATTCCCACCCACGCAAAGCGCGGTTAACGTTGTAATGGAAGAAGTCGACAGTTACTTAAGGAAGAAAGAATCGACACGTCACAAAACAAAAAATTAAAAACCAAACCTAAGCAAGTGTACGTGGATTGCCTCCGAGTAAGAAAGCCCGGGCATGAGATTGTCACGGCTGATTTGACATGCAGGCACACATTTTCATGGTAAGCAATGACATGGGAATTTTCAAGTTACCAGAGGTACAGTTCCATTCGGTTTGAACAAGATCGAGAATTTACAACTTCCTTTTTTGTCAAAGAATGTCATCACTCTTTTGATGCCATAATTATGGTATCAACCAAATGGCTGATCATTGGTCAACACGTTATGGTCACTTTTTTGGCGTAAAAACCTACCAAAACAACGGCATAACCCGTCAAAACACCATTCCAGTTGTCAGTGCTTAGAGCTAAAAAACCAGTCCGGCAATCCCCCTTCAGTATCATTTTTCAATTTTAGTTAACATATCAATTAAGGTGGCTTACTACAGTTTTGGTGGAGTATAAGAGCATAACTTTTAATTCTTTTGGAAAATTTTCCAAGTTGCTTTTCCTTCCTCTATTTACTCTTTGCCTAAGTTATTTACCATGA
>NC_138158.1:10839220-10851720 GCF_964199315.1 Orbicella franksi
ACTCTCCGCGTTCTTCGAGAAATCCAAAATCAAAATGATCAAATCTACATACGCCTGCGCTATTTAAAGCAAAACCTCCTTTAATTTAACAATGACGTAACCAGTTATCAGATTTCCCGATCAGGGCTTCACGTTTCATTTTCTACTGGAATCTTTTCAAGACACTGTGATGATGAAAAAAGCAAAATTTAAGTGTTCGTTAAGAGAGGTTTTTTTTTTAACATTTCTAGTTCTGACAATGGTTACAAATTGAGTCTGTATTTTATCTCGTCCGGCTCTGAGTTCATATTTGACCTGATTCTGGTGTAATGCTATTTTCTTGCTTATTATAGCTGTCACTGCTATATACTTTGTCTAGTATCTCACTTTCCCTTTGTTTCAGGTTTTAGTTGATATTTAAGTCATGGAACAAAACCAACTCTTCGTATATTTTGTAGGAGAAGAAGGAGGGGCAGAAAATAGTTGCCTTTATGTAAGGATGGGGGTATGTCCTTTTTCGCTCCTTTCCTCCTTCCCTCTCTTCGTTAGTCTTACAGGCTTTTGAGATGTAGCGAGAGACTCGGGAAAAGTTATTTATAGCATAGCGACAATATGTGAAAACAAAATTTACAAATTTTTACATGTCAGTGAACTTCTCTAGAGAGTCTACCTTGGTGCCAGGGGGTAACTGACTGTTTTAAGACGTGGCCGCGGACAAATCTCCGAGCATATTTTAGCGTCAAATGGAGGGCATTGTTTATATAGCCCTGAAATAATAAGTTACCCTTTTAAACTTATTGTAAATTATTTTTATTATAGATTGAAACAATCCTTGTCTTTTTTATTCAAGCACAAACTTCAATTCAATTTGCAACTGAAAAAACAACTACGATTTTTATTTTCCTTTTCAGTGATCATGCTTCTATATAAAAAAAAGACTAACTACTTTCGCGAAGTTTCATTCAAAACGCTTCTGAGTTCATTAGATGGACGGCCTGCCTGCGAAAGCAGCGCCCCCTCAGAGGGGAGCTACAAGAAAAGGTTGCCAATTCGCAACTTTATGGTATGTATGTAACAGCTCCATTGCAGCTCGTGACTGGCAAAAAGCCTGTTGTTAATATATAATGCCTATTTGTGTTTAATTTCTTTGCTTATAACTAAAGCCATGACGTTTAAAAATTGGTAAACTGAACGACGTTGTTTGAACAGCGAAACTTGAATTTACCCAAGGCAAGTGTAATCTCAAAGAGTCCAAAATGTTTTGTTTATACAGCTTTGAGCCGCATTCTGCCCTCGTGCCTTGAACAAAGCTCTTGGAAGTTATGATCTCCGATATTTTTCCTCGCACAACACAGCATTACGCAACTGGATTTTTTTCTTCCCTTTTCAGTTGTTTTGGTTTATTACTTTTTTATGAGCATGAATTTTTTCTTGAGACCATTACTTTTAAGACTGAGGCAGAAAAAGATTATAAGGAAAATGCTTTAACAATAAGCGATAAATGCAAGTCAATAATCTCAAGATAGCTTCGCACTTAGCTTCAAATCAAAGGGCGATACATAGGAGATAATCCTTTGCGCGCGCAATGCATCAACCCCTTTAACACTGCATGACCTTGGATTGGATTTTCACTCTTTAGTATTTTGCATCAAAGATCTGTCTGGAAGAAATGGCGGCGAAAGAAATCCTTGGTCTTCTCGTGGTTACTAGCTTGATTGCCTTTGTACTCGGTCATGGTTATTTGGCAGAACCCGCCAGCAGAAACTCCGCATGGAGAGTTTTTCCCAATCGTCCGAAACAGTTCACAGATAACGAGTTGAACTGCGGAGGGTTTCACGTCCAGTGGAGTCAGAACAATGGAAAATGCGGCGTGTGTGGAGACGCTTATCATCGTAAGGACCCATTGTACGTCTACCCTGGCAATTACGCGGACGGTTTCATCACCAAAACGTACACAGAGGGACAGGAGATCGAAGTCAGCGTTCAGATCACTTCAAATTATCAAGGGTTCTTTCGGTTCAGAGTGGGCAAGCTCGAGAAGCCTTCCATCACTCAAGAACAACTGAATCACGTTCTGTTACAGCCTAATGTTTCCAACACATGGCCACTTCATTCGTCAACAAATGGAATGTTCAAGATTAAGCTCAAGCTTCCAAAAGGTCTGACGTGTGATCACTGCGTGATGCAATGGTGGTGGATAGCGGGCAACAACTGGGGCTGTAATGACGAGGGCGTTTGCGGACATGGCTTGGGGAAGAAGCAAGAGACTTTTGTGAACTGCGCAGAGATTAGAATCTTATCAGCGGGAGGTCCAGCTACCTCCACGGAGGAGCCCACCACAGAGACACCCATAGCAACAGTGGTAGGCACTACACAAAGACCAGCTACAGCACTACCAACACCGAAACCTCCTTTCAGAGAGTGCAAAGCCACAGCAGACTGGGCCGGGAACCCTCTTATAGATGAATGGTGTCGTACCAACTGTGCAATGGGTTATTGTCCCGGCGGGGAGGGTGAACTGCCATATATGGGCTATATAGGTATGTGCCGCTGTGAAGGGTATGGTTTTCAAGCAGTTTACCCTAGGATAGGGTATATAAATCAGAGCGTTTGGGTCTAGAATAGGGTATAATTTTTCACAAAACAGACTAGTTGGTTGAAGATTTTATCTAGACTAAGGAAACCAGGAATTGCCACTCAAAAATATAAAAAAATCAAATCAGCAGGTTTAAATTTACGCAAATCAGCCTCAACAGTGTCGATAGATGGGGGGATTTGGGGAGTTTACTCTAGTATAGGGTAGCAAAATTCAGCTGAACTAGCTCTGGTATAGGCTAAGGGTTCCAGGATCCCCACCCAGCGGCACATCCCCACCCAGAAATTCCCAAAGTACCCCCCCCCCCGGGTTATTGTCCTCCCAGCCACTGTGTCTGTTCTTGAGAAACGTATTCAATGTAAAGTCGTTGAATTAAATATGCGTTATTGTTTGTTTGAAGATTGATTTTTGATCTTATTTACTTGTAATGATTCAAAAAAAAAGAAAGATGGGGTGATTTCTTCACCAATTGTCTTCGGCCGCGTTGTTTGAACAGCGAAATCTGAATTTACACAAGACGAGTGCAATCTGAAAGAGTTCCAAAGATTTTGTTTTTACAGCTTTGAGCTGCATTCGACCCTCGCTAATTGAACAAAGCTCTTAAAACTTATGGACTCTGATATTTTTCCTCAAATAACACAGCTGCTCTCACGATAATAAAGATGTTAATCAGTAGAGTAAAACACACGTGGAAACTCTTAGAATCGATCTTAAAATGTTTAGTTGAGAAAAATTATCCTTTAGGCAGGAAGATTGGTCGCCAAAACTCTTAGCAATTAATCCTTAAAACTTTTTGGAAGTCACTGAAAGGAAAGATTCGTCACATTATACTTTGAGAATAAAGCACATTTGTCAGCATTTTTTCTTTTAAGTAGTTTTAAGTACTTTCGGTGAATCTTTACTGTAATGAACAAATTGAAAATGTTGTCATTATGTCTAGGTGTTATAAAGGCTGAGTGAACCAACAAGTTCGCTTGCCAACTAATCAGCGCCTTCTCATCTTTTTTTTTTGCAAAAATCCCTCTTTCTCAGTTTTGCAATGAAACTTTTCTTGCCCAATGAACAATAAGAGTGCATTCCAACTCTAAGTGTCTGAAAAAATCAACTTATGAAATACAATCATGGTCGTAACCAGAAAAGATAACTGAGGCAATGTCCATAATTACATTCTCTTCCTAGATATTCAGCAGTGTTTTACAAAGAAATACAACAAAAACGAAAAGTGCCCCAATTTGCCTCATACTAGAAACGGCCTTGACGTTATAAAAGTTAATGTAAAACTTTTAAATTTCAAGAGGCCCTAGCATTCAACTGATTGTAATTGTTAACGAAGAAATACAACCTTAGCGGAATCATGAAGAGTAATGCATATTGCGAGCTTAGCACTGACTGCTTTCAAGAGGCTCTGGCATTCGACTGATTGTTAATTGTCAACTAAGAAATACAAGTTTAAAATTGCTACTTTGGTCTTAACGGATTTATGAAGAATAATGCATATTTTGAGCTTAGCACTGATTGTATTCAAGAGGCCCTAGAATTCAACTAATTTTTAATTGTGAACTAAGAAATGCAATTGCTACTCTGGTCTTAGCGGATTTATAAAGAATGATCCATATTTTGAACTTAGCACTGACTGCAACTGGCATCTCAAACTGGTGTAGCATCGTACGTGGTCCAACGGGTAGAGCGTTGTGCTCCTACAAACGACACTAGTACAGCTCTCTTGAAATCCTCTTTAAAGAAAGTGTATAGTATCGGATTTAAAACCGACGAGCCAAATCGCAGGAACATGAGAACTACGCGAGCCCAGTTGGGTAGATAGGGAGCTTCCAGGTCTAAATCCTGCATTAGCCCGTCAAGAAAATATGAAAACCAACATGCTATAAAAGTTAAAATCATCGAGCCGAACACAATTATAGCCTTGCCCTCCAGAGGTATCGGTCTGCTTTGGTAAGCCCTTGTTTTATAACTGTTTCCTCTTTTTATATTTTGGATTTGCCTTCTAAGAACTCGGAAGATAGAAGTTAAAGCAACCGCCATAATAAGTAAACTCGGAACCACAATTCCAAAAAAGACAGTCAAACTGTATATGGTGTCTTTTTTGAAGACTTCATCAGTGGTCGGGCCATCAAAAGGAATCCACACGAGTTGAATGAGCGAGGTTGACAGCGAGGAACACCAGATAAACACCAGGACAGTTTTCAATCGAAACTTTGTAACGATGTACGGATAATGCATTGCGTGAATTATCATGAAATATCTCTCCGCAGTTACTAACAACAGGTGCAGCACGGTTGATATTGAAATAAATCTGGAAGACAAGTCCATAGCGGTGCATATATGCTGCTTAGTAGCCATATCTACCTCTGCCAGATTACACGATATTACCATAGGAACAGTAATAGCACCAGCCAGCATGTCTGACAATGCCAAACAGGCTAGACAAAGGTTTGTTTTCGTTTTTAAAAATGCCTTTCGTCTGTACAGAAAGATGACCACGGAGTTTGCACACACGATTGCGGCTCCAAGCAGTCCCAAACAAATGAACACAGAAATGTGCGTCTGTGGTAAAGACGAATCAGCACGCATTACGGACCTGTTAGATGTGGTATCGTTAAAATCCCAAGATGAACTGCTAAGATGATTACTACAGTTTATTTGAATCTAGGAAAAACAAAAAGCAAATGAAGAAATAAGCAAATTGTTTAAAATAAATTTCAATAATTAAGACTTGAATTCCTATCTTTGGTTATTTTCTTGCTGTCATTATTCCTTTGCTATAGGCTTCGTCCAAACTACGCCGGAGAAATTTGAAAACTCAACAATAACTGGCCATTTTGGATTTATGTTTGAGGAAAACCCGGATAGAAAAATCACATGATTACCATGATGTCATCGTTTGAGAAAAGCTCTGTTTTCAAAATGATTTTTGTCCACACAAAAGGGCAAAGCCGGCGTTTCACTTGAAATTCCTCTAGTTTGAAGAACGTTGTCGTGACCTATTAGTTTGGACGGCAGGCCTAACCCTTAGCTGCGTTTTCAAATTTCTCCCGTTGTAGTTTGGATGGGGCCTTGGTGTTTATAACGAAACGAGTTCTCAAACTCATTAAAATTTCATAAATGTAAACAATAGAAATCATAATCCTGACGGGGGGTTAATAATGGGATTTAAAGCAGCGTATATGTTGGGGATTGTATTTCTCTCGTTACCCTTTTGTTTGGATTGAGATAAGACGCCCCCTAGCGTTACGCGTCGTATTTTTGTTTGGTGATGTGATGAAACGCAGTCTTTCGCTTATAGTTTGATAAATACGAACCCTTGATGAATAATTTCACCGAAGTCATGTATCAAGCGCAAGCGCCCTCTCTTTCGCTAGAATTGAAGTCATGGTGTATCCATAGTCCGTAGGAGAGTTATGCAGATTATGCATTGGCTTACATGTATATATATGTTGTTTTTATCTTTTTATTCCTCTCTTCGCTGAAACGACCGAGAATCTTCTTCTCGGCGACCCTTCCTCAAATATTTGGGAGCGCCGGAGGGCTCCAACTGGGAATGTGGTACCAATTTACAGCTGTTTGCAGTGAGGAGTCGGCAACAACCTGACAATTACCTTAATGTTTTTGAAAAATTAAAGTGGTTCTAAATTCGCTCCCACATTGTTTGGGAAAAGCTTCATCTTGGCAAGGTTATTGCAATTCGAGATCGGTAAAACATGGGGATCACCGAACTCATTTTTTAGTAATCAGCAGTGAAAGCTTCAAGTAAGGCTGGAACCGTTTAGGTCAAACCGATTTATTTTGTTTTCCCTTGATGAATTATTTATGATCTAAATTGATGTTACGTAACCATCTAGGACAAGATTATCTCCTCTATGTTTATAGTGCCTCTCTGAAGATATGAATTGGAATCGTGAGTTACAACAAAGAACATTAAAGAAAATCTAATGACATTAGTCGAGAAGGAATAGCTGAACAAGCTCAGAGCAACCTCTTCTGCAAACGCTTAAGTATTCCGATGCGGTTTCTTCTCAATTAAGGGTAAATGTGTTCAACTGTTGTCTAGATCAAAGCATTTAATATAACTGAATTTGAATTATGCCGTGAAAATGAGTAAAAGTAATTGATCAAGTTTATTTTTGTGTTTAAAGCATTCAATTTATTTAATTTCTGCCACTCTTGTGAAAATTTCCAAAAGCAATTGACGCCGTACGGTTCTGAAGGTTTCATAGGTGGGTGTCTCTAAAACTACAGTAACTGTTCAAAATTATTTCTTTTTTACTTGCTATTACTTGTCTCACACCATTTACATACCATCTGTACTTTTCAGTGATGTTCAGTTCACCAGATGGAGAGTTTTTCAAAGAATATATTGGCTGACCGGTTGTTTTAGCTGTTTTCAACGGTTTTAGGTTAACCGTTAGATGATTTAATACAGCTTTATTTTTCAGTACGATGGTCATCTGGAGTGTTGCAGGTACATTTTAGATACCGTTTTGTAGGTACATTTTAGGTGTAACCGTGACTGAAAATAAACAATTGTACCTTAACGAGAGGATGTTCTAAGGTTGCGCAAAACTCTTGTGAATATTTTCTCTTTTGCTGAGTTGTGATTCTGTGAAAAATAGCAGTAACTGGGAACATTGCAATGAATGAACAGTGCATGATGACCAAACAAAATTATTTTTCATCGCTTTTCTTTTCTTTTCTTTGCAGGAAAAATTTTTCATTCATATAAATCTTTTGTTAAATTGTTTCTAAGAAAAATATAGCCACAGCTTCGAAAATAAATCTCCTTTTTTCTTGGAAACCGTTTCATAGCTCTGTCATTTAATAAAAACGAGTGAATTAATATTAAAAGTTCACTGAATATAATCCGTCCGAAAATATAGAAACGGATAATGGAACAAAATTTCCAACATCTGATTTTCCTCGCAAAACCGTAACGACCCAGTTCCGCCACCCTAAATATAACCCACAATTGGATTTGCGGTGAACCTTGTAATATTGCAAATGACTAACGCCTTTTGCATATGTGCAAATGTCCAAATAAGACTTCTTCGAATTTTGGATGTAATATAAAGTGTTTTGACAATAACAACAGTTTCACAACATGCAATCTCCTACCTTGGCGGTTCTTGACATTTGCAAGAATTGTACTTCGATCTTGGGGCAAATATAACAATTAAACTTTCGACTCCCAGGATGTTTGGGAGATGTACTTTACCTTATAAAACAACTAAACGAAGAACCCTGCCAAACTGTCAGGGTAAATGAACTTTTGGTGGAAAATAAATATCATCGGAAAAGACAATTTCCGAACACCTGCTTAGTATGATAAGTTTCCATCCCAACTCTAAAGAAATTAAGTTAGTGAAATATTAATTGATTTCGTTCTATTGTTTAACTCTAGAGGTGACGGGAAAAGCTCTTAGATCAGTGGTCGACCGAAGGACGACAGAAACTTATTTCCTTTTTAGAATAACAGAGCGAAGCGACTTTAATTTAAATTAAAATTTGAATGGCTTTGCCTTATCATGAATTAATGTTTAGAGGAGAGCCAAATAAATAATTGTCATGGCTTTATTGACTTTTGTCGACTGTTGTCCTTAGCATGCACAGGAGATAACATTTATCAAAGGTAAACTTATATGAACTCGAAATTTCTGGAAATCATTCAAACTAACCTCACGGATCGCGTTAGTAAAATAAATACAGTTTGATTGATTTTCATCAGTATAATGAAAAAAGAGCGGTCTTTTATGCTGAAAACATTACAGTGAAAATAACAGGAACATCATTATAACCTAACTTTCGCTCAATTGAAATGCTACAGAAATATTTTTGTTTAAAATTAATGCCGTTATTAAAAATGTCAGTCCCTGCACGCAAGACATTTTGCATGTTCTTAACTGATGGTGATAATAGAACATAATGTGAGAAAAAAAGAGACTACATTGAAGCCCGATGTGTAACATATTCTTGACTTTGTTTTTCTTTCCCTTTTTCAAAACATATAAACATTGTTTTGATCTGTGACCTCGCCTGCAAACAAATACGCATTTACTTGCATGAACTAGGTCATTTTTAATAATAAACCATTCCCACTGTGTACAAGGGAGAATTATATTCCTGAAATAAGAGTAATATTGTGATCGGCGTTGATTTTGTCTTCATTTCTCGAAATCTTGAAATTTGGAAAGAACCTAAAAACGAGTGGATTTTTTTTTGCAGGGCCAGGTTGTTCAAATCCCGATTACTCTAACCCAGGATTAGCGAGAATTTTAATTTCATTTTATTTTTGATTTCACTTATCGTGAGATTTTCTGTTTATATTATTTGACCTTCAGTTTTGAGTTTGAATAATCTCAAACTACACAAAACATAAGCAGTGAAACACATTTTTATACGACAAAAATTAATACTTCGTTTAACATTTAATCCTGGGTTAACGATAGCCGGCCTTCGAACAACTCCTGGTTTATTTCATCGCCCTATTTCACTGTAAGGAAGAAAAAATCGGATATCAGTGCAATATTTTAGTAATTTTACATATAATAGATGACAAGCATTTTCTATTTTCGCGGCCCAATATGAGTTTTCGACGACGAGAAGACGAGATGTTCGCCGAAGACGAAGTACAAGACGACGCTCCTACTCCGTCATAGCATTGTCAGAGTAACCGCAGATCTACGAGAAGAAGCCGAGTGGGTACACAGTCTACTTATTTGTCAATGTTTTGACGAAATGCAGCATCGATAACGAGCTAAAAGGCATCAAAAACTGATTTCAATATGGCTGACAATGATAAAAAAACTTAATATTAATTTTAGACTTCAGACGAGGGACTAAGATAAGAAGTCAAGTGTCTGAGAAGATTATTTTAGCGAGAATGATCTCGGAGCTACAGGGCTTCGCGCAGGATACAATACCTCACGAAAAAAAAAAAATTCCGCCCAAAGATTCTGAAACTAACCTTCTATTTTCTCTTAGGAAAACTCCTGTTTTTATGCAACTGTCGTATATATCGACAACGAACAAAATGGTAAGAATTCCGTGACTGTGTCGGTGGACAACAGCGTCGGCTATATGTATATACTCTTTTTGATAATAAAAAACAACCAATGAACGTACAATTCAACAGATATTGAAAACAAGAAAAGTAAATAAGAATAACAAAAACGATAAGAATAAACCCTTAGACCTATTGCAAACATTCAGACATTTTTTCTACTGCATGTCAGCTTTGACGGGAAGATGTCTTTTTTTTATGTCAGGGATATCCATTTATTCTCTGCTCGGAGAATAATTCGGTCAGTTTAAACAGACAGGCTGACAAACGCGTGTACCTTAGTGCCAACCGTTTACCTACGACATTTGAAAACGAAATTCGAACTTCCAGTTTCGTTTTTCATTTACCCACGCCATTGGAAAAGGGAATAAGAACTTTTATTTTCGTTTTTTGTTTTCCTACTACATTGAAAACGAAATTGGAACTTCTATTTTCGTTTTTCGTTTTCCCATGACTTCGTACAACAGAATATAATTGCAATTGTCATTTCCGTTTTTCATCTTCTATTTTCGTAAGACATTGAAAAACGGAATTTGAACTTCGATTTTCGTTTTTGCGTTCTATTATATTATCTCAAGACAGTAGCCTATTAAGCAGACGCTAGCGCTCTTTGGGCTTGTATATATATTTTTTCCTACCTTACGATCCTCAAAATGGACGTCATAGCTGACTGTACATGATGTCACTGACTGTACATACGGAGTTTGATTTCAACAAATAGCACCAAAATACTGTGCAGCTATATTTATAGAAAACTAATATTTACAAATTTTTCAGCCCGCTACTATAGACGAGTGAATTCGACGTTAAATTTCATGCGAAAAACCGATATCGCACGAATCGCAAAGCGATGATTGCGATATCGACTTTTCAAGTGAAATTTAACGTGAAATTCACTCGTCAGGTGGTGAATTTTTCTTGAATCGCATAGCTAAAGCCACCAAATCGCTGGGCGAAACCAAACGTTTTGTATTTTTGTGCGCAGCGTCAGTGCGCAAACAATGGAAACCCTTTCAAAGTCAGGTGTCAGGATCTAGCGAATAGGAAACAAGATATTTTTAGAATGAAAACCACTTTTATTTCAAACTTGTGGAGAAAGCAGTGCCTCAAATTTTACAATCTTCAGCAAAAAAACTGCAAGTACAAAATACGGAGTTATTTAAGACAACGATTTTATAGAAAAGTTCTTTCATTCAATGAATATCTTGGATTTATAAAGGCTTTCTTGGATTTACCCGCTACCATACAACTTGGCTGTGGCGCCGACAATCAACAATTGAGATACTCAAGCGAAAGGAAAATTTCAAGCGTTCAGGTATTAAAACAAGATCTACAAAAAACCCGTAAGTGCTTTACAGTTATTAAAAAAACTTGTATTCAAAATATAATGATTAAGACTGGAATTTCTCAGTAAACTCTTACGAAAAATAGCTCAAAAAAGCTTAAAAGTCAACATTTTAACGGTTTTTCTTTCACTGCAGAGAGTCGCTTGTTGGTGTCATGTTGGACTGAAAGTTTATGAAAATATTTGAGCTTACTGGAGAATTATTAAAAGTTACTCCAGTAAACATCCCGTCAACTGCCCCTGTCATCAGGTAACTAGAACGAACGGCACTGCTGTCACTGTTACTAGTTGCTGCTGTGTTGCTTGGCGAGGCTGAGCTTTTGAGAACAATCTCCCGTAAAGCATAACTTGAATAGCTGTTGATAGCTGTTGATAGTTGTCGTGCTTGGGTTGAAACCGGCCAACTTATTCGACAGTCGCCGCTGTTTTTCAGAGGATTATGGCTGCAGCTGGATATGGATTCTGGATTGGCGTGGCCAGTGAGTTGTGAGATCTCCAGTGGGTCGAAATCATCGCGGAGCGCTTGGATGACTGTTTTGCGACCACTCGAATTTGTGAATTTGCCGTCCAGGGAGGCAATGGACGCAATACTCTGCATTTGCTTTGCCAATGTATTTTTCACCTTTCGGACGATAGCCAACGTACTCGATAAATGTTCTGTGCGGATCTCGCTCTCCACCATCCGTCCTCCAAATCTTCTTGTTATCCTTTCTCGCCCGTTTTGTCGCAGTCGGTTCGTCTCCCTGGCGGTTGTTGGTTTGTCGTTCTTTGCATTCGATGTACTGCTCTGCCACGGTGAAATCACTTAGTTTACAGTCATGCTGTTCTTTAAATTCTCTCATTCCTAATTGAAGGCCGATTGTACCTGACGACCACATCTTTTCATTATCTTCTGTTTCAACTGGTTGAGCGGCATTTGTTTTTTTGCCAAGACCTTTTTGCTTCAAATCTTTTTTTTTCATGGATAGCATCGTTGAAACTTCTTCGAATTCAATGGCTGAAGATTTTTCGTGGTCGAAGTTGTCTACTGCTGGTGGACATGGACGCTCCACAAAGTACCTTCGTAAACCATTGCGGTAAGTTTGTGACGTTGTACTGTAACATTGTACTGTAAGTATTTTGCATTGTAAGTAGATTTTTTGGTCTGTTAGTGTGGAAATAAATTTTAAAAAAATTTTTAAAAAAATTTAAAAAGTTTGTAATGTTCCTGGTTCATATTCTTTGCCTTTGTTTTCTTTTGCCGTCTGCCTTATGTCTAGAAAGAAGTGCTTGAGAAGCTGCGGTGCTTCTTGCTTCGAAATTGCATCGAGATTAATTTGTTTGCCGTGTTTTTCATTTTCTGTAAATTTTCTCATTTCCAAGGTGATATTTTTGCAGCACGAGTTACATTTTTGTTTTCGCGATTGCAACAATTTTTGCTCGCGACTCGCGTCAGCAATATCCCTTTATGCACAAGTGCAATTCCACGCTTTATTAAATCCATTTTGAAATCACTGGTTATCCTTGCA
>NC_138158.1:10854220-10911720 GCF_964199315.1 Orbicella franksi
CTCCCATACAGACCTCCTGCTCGGTTAATAAGAGCTAACTGTTTAATAGGACTACCACGATATCGATATCGGCAAGGAAGTGAAATTATGCGTATACTATCACAAATCACGGAATTAACTGGTTATTTAGGTCCCACTATAAAGTCAAAAAGTTTCATTACAAAGGCTTGTCATGATCTATTTGGAACATAAAGTCGAACCTCCGATATAGCACCTGATACTTCGATATCGACCGGTCAGGGTAAAACGCAGACTGCGAACTGGAGGCCGGGGATAATATGCAGACTGAGGGTAAAATGCAGACTACAGACTACAGACTACAGACCTTTTAAGTATATATCGACGGTGTTATTTCCATTATCGATTCCTAACCGGAAACAGGGTTATTCAGGCTAATCACAGTGAAAGTTTGCAATGTTCCGGTTAGCCCGAATATCACTCAGGTTAGCTTAAATAACGCTCCGGTTTGCCTGTTTACGGTTAGCTCTCAATGATGGGAACGGGACAAAACTCAGTCAAAAAGTCTACAGTCTCCATTTTACCCCTGGTCTGCAGTCTGCATTTTGACCCTCAGTCTGTATTTTACCCCAGTCCGCAGTCCTCATTTTACACTAACCGGATAGCGACTGTTCTATCCGCAACTGACCTTCTCTTCTTGATACCATGACAACTGAAAAGCCTTTTTACAGTTAGATTTGGGTAACGGTTCTTGATTACCTCGAGAAGTTCTTCAAAACTATTATTTTCCTCAATAAGAAAACGGCGAACAAAGACTTCCTCAAGGATGTAGTTTCTCGACAAATCTATCCGATCTTCTGAATCATTGCACACTTTTAAAAAGCAATTTGAAATTGCTTGATTTCACTAGCCTGCTGTTGATTTCACTAGACTATTCTTTATGTAACAACTAACACTTGATCTTACCGCATGACTCATTGTTTGTTTTATATATATATTTTAAAACACTTACATACTTACATGTATTTCATATTTTATTAACTATTAGATAAGTAATCGTAGTTAGGTGTCCCCAAATAGTATCAATTGTATGCTAGCGACTTCGAAACGTTAATAAAGTTCTTATCTTTATCTTTATCTTATTTTCTAGGTCTATTGTTAGCGACAGAAAGTGCCAACATTCTTCCGATTCGGGTACCATACGAAAGTGAAAAAAGAAAAAAAAACACAGGAACGAAAAACGAAAATCGAAGCTCAAATTTCGTTTTTCAATATCTTATAAAAATGAAAGGCAAAAAAAGGAAATGAAAATTAGAAAACGAAAACGAAAAACGGAAATAGAATCTGGAATTCCATTTTCAATGTAGTAGGAAAACGGAAAACGGAAATTAAATTCCGATGGCGTGGGTAAACGAGAAACGAAACTGGAAGTTCAAATTCCGTTTTCCCACATCGTAGGGAAACGGTTGGCACTAAGGTACACGCATTGAAAAGGCGATGGCAGATAAGAATCCGAAATTGAAGGTGACGAGTGATAATTCAAACACACGTTTATTATGATTGACTCCATGGTCACTAAGAAATTAACTCGGTACTCCTAGAAAGCGGCCTCCTTCCATTTCCCTGTAGCCTGCGAGCAGGCTCACCTTTGAGTCACGCGCGCGAGCGACGAGGAGCAAAGCGATCCGGTGGGAAGGAGTCTGATGAGGAGCCGCCAAGAAAGTGACTTTCTCGTGTCGCTGCTTCGCCGCTCGTTTTCGCGCTCGCGGCTACGCCGCGCGCGCTTGTGCTCCAACGTGAGCCTGCTCGCAGGCTGATTTCCCCGAGGGTGGCCGCTTAATATATATATAATAGGGGTTTTCCTTGTAAGGTCGCGTAAGAGGTGACAACAGGAGACAATGGTAAACTATTTATTCTTTTCTTTCCTTTATTTACTCTCTTCCTACTCAACAAAATTGTGTGCTCCATGTGGTTCCAAGCCTTGAGCATTAGAATAGAAATTGTCCTACCCTTACCCCTTAAAATAGAACAACAGCATTGCGTGACGAACAAACTTCTACCAACTTCTTCTTTCCAGTTGCTTAAATTTGAAAGTTTACTGCGATGATCATTCTTCACTTTCATCTACAACTGCAGTTCAAATATGAATTATTTCATATATACTTCACATCATTTCACTCCTCACGGGAAGATATGAACTCAATTAATTGACCTCGCTCCCAATGTGTGGCTTCATAGTTCAGTTGGTAGAGCATCGCACCGGTATCACAGAGGTCACGGGTTCGAATCCCGCTGAAGCCCTGATTTTTTCAGGCTTCTTCTTTCCAATTGCTTAAATTGGAAAATTTACTGCGATGATCATTCTTCACTTTCATCCATAAGTTTAGAAGGCAGTCGGATGGCGCTCGATCACTCACTCACTCACTCCATTCTGACTAATTTATTGGGGTCTTATGCATTTCATGCATACACGGCAGATTCCTAAGTCAGAGGCAGATCTTGATTGTCAGTCAGTCAGTCACTTTGAGGACGAGATTAAACGTGACAGACCTCCGAGAGTTTAAGGTTACCGTATACCTTCAGGGGTGTCTCGCGTCCAAGCGATGTAGCGCGTCCGATTTAAGCTGTAGATACCTAAACTGCTATATCAAATTAAAGCTTATAGAGCTGGCTATCAAACCATACCAAAAATTTTGAAATAAAATGAATTGCCGATTTTTTCACGGCCACTAAATGTAAGCGTCCTAATCACCTTTTGGAAGCTACAAGTCAAAGCGAATTTTGTTTTTCGCTAATTTAAGCGCTAAAAAAGCGTGTCTGCGTTTTTCCATATTCAATTGCAGTAAAAAGTTACAGAACATTTTCGAAATAGGATTTAAAAAATGTGAAGTGATCGTACAAAAATCGCTCTCGGAGAAAAAGTATTTCGAAATAAACAATTCGCAGACACCTTTTTGCTTTTTATATGTTAATCTAGCTACTGTCCAAATTTGAGAGCAAACAAAAAAATTCCTTTTGAGTTGTAACTCTTTAAAGTGTCTGCTTCAGACGAAAAAAAATATTCGAGAAAACAGCGCTAAGAAAAATATCTCGTTTCGCAAACAAACTCCGCCCAGAAACGCATTCAACTGGGTTCTCAGATCACTGAGCCAATCAGCGCTTGGAAAATTTACTACCATTAACTGGTGGTGAAATTTACGCGTGAATCCACAGGCAGCCCAAGCTCTGTCTATGAACCACACAAGCAACACAACACGGCATCGAATTATAAGAGTTTATATGGGATTTTCTACAAGATATCCATGGAGGTAGTACCCCCGCGAGTCTTGGTTTGCTAACATGACGAGGCTACCAAGCCGATTTCAACGGTCGTTATGTCGCGGATCAAACGACACGGAGCCCTTCCATAGTTTTATCGTTTCACTGGGGACACGAAGAGCCGCCTGGCGTCGCTCGCAGGGCTGCAATTGTGTGGCTAGAGGATTGAAATGAAAGATCAACCTTTGCCCTTGAACTCTGCGGTGGATTTGTGGCCGTGGCCACATTTTAGCCTGGGATTTTTTACTTCGTTCGGCAGGCTGTTCCGACTGAGGTGTTTCGCCTTGTCCTCTCTTTATAAAGGGAAAATCGGAATTCAGAAAAGTCGCTTAAATCAAGTTCAATCGGTAAAATAACCACACCAGGAGCAAACAACACATGTATGGAACAAGGTAAGCCATTTTTATTGAGAATTTTCACTTTTAACTACCTCCAAGGATATCTTGTAGAAAATCCCGTATAAACCCTTATAATTCGATGCCATATTGTGTTGCTTGTGTGGTTCATAGAGAGCGCTTGGACTGTCTGTGGTGAATCTTCGAAAAAACCTTGCGTTTCGCAATGCACTCAAGGCCGAGAGATAATTTTTCTGCAGCTGGGTTTTTCTTGAAGCTGGTTTGGCAAAATGGGGAAGACGAAAAAGGATACGAACGCTAGGGTAGCTGGGCGACGAGAACAAACT
Organism: Orbicella franksi; assembly: GCF_964199315.1. Taxonomy (NCBI): domain Eukaryota; kingdom Metazoa; phylum Cnidaria; class Anthozoa; order Scleractinia; family Merulinidae; genus Orbicella; species Orbicella franksi. The sequence goes on from NC_138158.1 coordinate 10,858,179, forward strand.
AAAGAAAGCGCGGCAGAGCAAATGTGCATGGATAATATTCCAATGGATCTCAATGAGTTGGACGATTCATCGGTATCGAACTCAACAAAAGAGTCACTGTAAACATCGCTGTTATCGCTGTCGAGTTCCCAAATTTTACACGACCTTTCTCTTCTCTTGACTCGATCTTTTTGCCCGCTTGATACGTCCGTAGCTTCATCCGCGAGGCCAACTTTCGCTTCTTCACTCATTGATGTATTTTCATTCATTCTTCGCTTTTTCGAACTGGTCAACGGAGTTTTCCGTGGTCCATGTTTACTTATAACTTAATAGAATTATATCTAATACGAAAAATGCTTGGATTAACAATGCTGATTAACTGAGTAGCCAGCCAATTCGTGGTATCCATATCGGTAATATTCCCGCGAAAGTAGTCTTGGTTGATTGCATACACGTTATAGGGCTGTCAATCAAGAGGGAACTTTTACTTCCGGCCATAACGTAAAGCCTCCATTTCTCCGCCAATATTAGGTTTTTCGAGTTGTTTCGTCGGCCATTGCTCCTGGCGTAGCGTTGTTGTTGTGTAATTGCAGTTGTTTTACCTGTTTTGTAAAAATTTTGAAGAGCTTTCCCTCGCAAATTAGTTGTAATTGTTCAAGATAAGTTATTTCTATCTCAAAATCGCTCTGTGAGTTTCCTCGGCGATACAGGAGTTGTTTGCTCACGCAAGCCAACATATCTAGACTCGGCTTATGTTTAGTGCGGATTGCACTGAAACTAATCCGCTTTCGCAAGCCCACATTCATTGGCTTGAAACACCACAAGCCAGCTACAGGGTTGTCAAAATAAGCCGGCGACCGGCGCATTCTCGAAACCTGCGCCGCCTACACCGAATGCTAGTAGGTTAGTCCTGAGCATGATATTGCAGAAATAGAATGGAAATAAAATTGTTCAGTAATTAATTTGTTTGAACCCAAATTGGATCGGAGGGAATAAAAGTGAAGTATTTGTTGAAAAAGTACGTGACACGAATCGAAACCGATTTACTTAACCGTAAAATGTGCTACACCTCAGTGCATCATTTTCGGAAGCGAACACAGAAAAAAGTATCTTAGAAAAGTCTGGTTAAAGATGAGTTTTCGTTCGGTTCAATTGATTATAGGCATTGTTCTATTTGTTTTATGGCCTTCCGTCCACGCTAATCCATCACGAAAACGCAGCTTTTCGAAAACTCTCTCGAACCGGAGGAATTTAAAAACGCCAGCCTTGCATTTTAGTGTGGACGTAAAACATTTTGATAATGAAGCTTTTCGAAAGCGATGACGTTGCGATTATCACGCCCGAGTTTTCCTCCAACACAAATCTAAAATGACATGTGATTGTTGTGCTTTCAAATTTCCCCAACGTAGTGTGGACGGAAAACATTGGATGCCCTTTCAGCGTGAAAACGCTGTTTTCAAATTTCTCCGGCGTACATAGTGTAGACGGGGCCTCACTATCAAGTGCGATTAAGTATTCATGAATTATTTATAGACATTGTTCTAGTTGTGTTATTAGAGAACTTAAACCGGGTCTAAACACTCAGTCTGACTCTATACGTGCAAAACGTTTCACGTGGAACAATGCGCTCCCATTTTTTGATACCTACAATTACATTCACAAATACTCCATCGTATGTTTTTCCACATTGGTCTACAATTATTTTGATAATTACTTCATCGCAGACATATGAGCTTGAAAATGCTGTCACGACGACGGCGAAACGTTTTTCACTAGTGGTTTTGTTTTTTTTTTTGTGTTAAAATGTTTCTCCAAATTTTTTTCTTCTCTAATTGTAATATTAAACAAGGAATTTGACTATATGTTATCAATACTATCCAGCCGCCATGTTGGATGACAAGATTTGTTCGGCTACTTTGTTTGCTTCATCCAACATGGCCGCCAGACCTTTGTCATTTAACTCTCTCGAGATTGGTTGTAAACCATGAATATTTTTAATATGACATTGTCTGATGCCGTACACTTCCGAAAATAACGACCCCCCGAAAGTAGCGACTCCCCAAAAGAAATGTCAAGAAATTGTGGCGAGCACATCCCACCACCTCCCCCCCCCCTCCTCGAAAATAGTGGCACCCAGGTCCAATTGTTTACGGCATCTGACTAGCTTTCAAGCTGACCATTGACAAGGTATAGACTAGAAGAGCTCATCCATGTAGCAGCAACAAAGATTTAAACTGGAACGACAAATTTTATCTCATGTTTCAAGAACTTTTTTTTTTACGAATTTCCATAAAAAGAGATCACTCCTATTAACTTTTTACAACGTTTTTTGCTCTCCAAAAGCAACGCCACCCCCCCCCCCCCCGAAAAGTAACGAGCCCCAAAATCTGCTTATTCCGAAAGTAAGGTAAAAAAGTTAAAAAGTAAATTAACGTTTTCGACACTAGGTCATCTTCAGGCGAATATTATGGACAAAATGATATAAAAGTATATCAAAAACCTAAATGTATAATTATAAGAACTAAGATAACCATCATAACTAAAACTACAATATACAATTAAAAAGCTCTCTTCCTAATAGTATTTATACACTTGAAGAGATTATCTTTCCTTGACTCGGGTTGAAGGGAGTACTAGATTGTAGCGACGGTGTACGAGGAAGAGTTCTTCATCCAGTTGAGATATAAACCAAAGTTAGTTAGTCAAGATTGGTAAAGATTGAGATCGAGATACATAGTGAATGAGCAGCGAACTGAAAAGACTGCAATAATGCCTATTAGGTCTGCTCAAATAGTTCCATTCATGAGGAAGGCAAAGAAATGTTGTTCACTGCTGATCTCGTTAGTGTTTATGTTAAAGTTTTTCACCAAAACTTCCCCACTTAGACCATTAGAAAAGGAATATGAATATATGCTATTGCAAAACTTACCTTTATTGTTTTTAACGCAAAACCTTACCTGCATCCAGCCGCCACATTGAATGACATTATAACAAAAGATCTCTAATTTCTTTTATATGTCTCATCCAACATGGCCGTCAGGCCTTTGTCATTTGAATCTCTCGGGATTAGTACGTTGTAAACCATGAATATTTTTTAAAATCCGTTGCCTGATATGTGGAGCATAAAATAACCAGCCAAAAGAAACAGTTAACAAGTAAACACAACACAGGAGAAGTAATAACCTCAAGGGATAGTTAGTTAGCATTGGTAAAGATTAAGACCGGGATAGGGCCGAGAACAGCGAACTGAAAAGAATGCGAGAATGCTTATTGCGTCTGCTCAAATAGTTTGTGATTGTGTTATGCCTGAGTAACTTTAATCTACTTGTTAGTATTCCGCACGTTTTGAATTCTAGGTTCTGCAACAATTACCGGTTTCATGTGGATAGGTTCGTCATCAAGAGATGTTTTTGGCATTGTTCTTCAGGTTGTTACTCCATTTCACATGTGGAGCAGCTGAAATTCAAGATGGCCAAGCTCCACTGATGATTGTGTCCTTGGATGGAATGGATTGGCGAGTGTTGAAGAGTCAGTTTGCTGTTACTGCTAATTTGGACTTCATCGCACAAACGGGAGTTAAAGCCGAATACATAAAGAACATTGTACCTTCCAACACATGGCCAAATCATCACACTTTTCTGTCTGGTCTCTACTCGGAAAGTCACGGGATTGTGTCGAACATATTCTGGGATCCAGTGTTCGAAGAGAAATTTATATTCGGCTACGACTGTTCAAACATTGATCCCAAGTTCTACAACCAAGCGGAGCCAATATGGCTGACATTACAAAAGCAAGGCGGACGCAGTGGTTCATATTTTTGGCCTGCAACTACCAGCTACTCTGTAAAACCGACCTTCTACGAAAAAGAACTCTGTCTTGTCAACTGTAGTGCAATAAACCCCAAAGAGCTTCCAATGTATAGAAATAGAACTTTACCAGGTTTTCCACCCTACGTCCATTGCGCGTTTGACCTGAGACGCAATTTTTCAGTTCGAGTCGATAAGGTGGTGGAATGGCTTCGTTGTGACCAACCACCGCATTTTATTTCTCTCTACTTTGGAGCGATAGACACTACGGGTCACTTGCATGGGCCGTTCTCGCAAGAATACAAGAGTATGGTGGAAAATGTTGATGTGAATGCTGTGGGGTTCTTACTAAAGCGATTAAATGAAACTGATTTTCTGCGCAAAGTCAACTTGATAATAGTAAGTGATCATGGAATGGATAACACGTCAGCAAGTCGCCAGATATACTTGGAAGATTTCATTGATTCTTCGACTTACACGTTGACTGAGAAAGGTCCTTTAGTTCATATGTGGCCTCATCCTGGAATGATGGAGGAAATCTACCAAAACCTAACAAGAAATCAAATACCACATGTCCGTCGAGTGTTCAGGAAAGAAGACATTCCCGTTGAGTATCACTGGAAAAATAACCGACGAATTCCACCGATCTTTATTGATCCTGAAGTTGGCTGGGTCATAAGAAGCTCCAGAAGTGATCCACCGCCAGGATTAGGAGAACACGGCTGGCCTCCAGATCAATCAAAGAGCTACTCGATTTTTTACGCTCGTGGGCCAGCTTTTCGAGAGGGTGCAGTTGTGAGGCCATTCAACACAGTTGATCTTTACCCTTTGATGTGTAAGCTTCTTGGAATAGATCCTCGCCCAAACAACGGCTCCCTTGAAAATGTCAAAGCTGTCCTGAAAGAAGATATTCCACCACCTCGGGGTGCTGGATACAAGCAAAACAGGGCATGCTTGAAATTTGTCCTGACAATCCTTTTTGTTGCTTTTGGACTTTTCAGTGGCTGAACTTTTTAAGCTATAAACTCTCATTTTAATTACCATTTTTTTTTAATTATGTCAATTTTTTAAGGAGTTTAAACGTCATTAAGTTTAAGAGGATATAAGCAGATATTTGAAAATTGTTGGAAACAAGGAAGTCAAGACATTTTAAGATTGACATTCAAAAATGTTTTGGATACACTGATATCCATCACCATCTTAAAAGTGAAAGTGAAATTTGTTTTTTTTTAACACTCGTAAATGTTCTGAAAGATTCTAATTCTTTCTGTTATACGAGGGAAATCGTGCGTGAATTACTCAATCTTTTAATGATAACTTTGCCTTACTCCTATTTACACTTTATAGCGGAGCCCCATACTCATATAGGAAAGAAAAGGAAACCCATGGGTTGATTTGCTCATGGTTATTATGGCTAGCGGTATTGCTCGCGGGCGCGTACGCACGACGACGACGACGACGACGACGGAGTCGCGCAACATGGCGGCCATACTCTAAATAATAGGTTGACAGAGACATGCAGCCTTGGTTTACCGTGTACTTCTTTGATATTGGACATCCATGTTACGATCAATTGACACCTGTCAAAATAAGGTATCCGCTGACCAGTATCACGTGGCCATATCGCGGGCTCAAGTTTACAGCTCATCGTGGTCACGTGTTTTGAAGTTGACCGCTGACCAAGTGCTGGTTTTTGATTGGATCGCGGGCTCATGTCAGGTTACCTTGTTGAAAACAGGGCAAGATTGTTCGGAAGCCGGTTAACGCTTACTCAGCATTAAAAGTTAACCGAATTATAACATTTTCTTCTATACAAATAATTTTTGCTGCTTTGTTTTGAGTATATAGCGATTATTAAAACTCAAAACAGAAGGCCAAACAATATACAGAAAACCTCAACGCAAAGTTGCAAAACTCAAATCAAAATTCTACCTTTTCCTGGGTTAGCTTAATTTGGCTCTGAACAACCCGGCCCAGAAGCTACGCTTTTAGGCTGGCCTAAATCTATATATTATCTTTTGTTTGACAGGAAGAATGAAATCCATGCATGTATAAGCTGTGCTGTTAAAGTCGCTATTGATTTTTCGATCGAATCGTACCTTATTGGTCTATATCGACGGTATATTAGCCGAAGTTGGTCGAGCCCAAGCAGTTCGCCTTTGACGAGATGCAATCTAGCCAAAATACCCTTGACGAGAACAAACGAGGTTACTATTTTTACACGAGTTAACCATCCGCGTTTTTATGTAAAATGGCAGACCTGTTTAGGATATATTTAGATAACGATATTTAGGTACACTTAACCGTTTATTATTTAAAACGTTTTAATCATTTGACTTGACTTGACTTGACTTGACTTCTTGATTTTTATGCAGGATCCCGGGGGTTGGGGGGCTGGGGATGGGGGAGTAATGGACCAGAATTCTTCTACTCCATGCCACTAGGTCACGTGCATTCACTGGTGCCTCGCTTCACCACGTAAAACCCACGCTGCTCTTTCTTTCTCTGCAGTTCTGCAGCAAGTCCCTCTTGGTTCATCATGTCTTTCCTTTCCCTCCGGAGCCAAGGTTAATGGTGTCTTAGGATGTTGGTTGGCATTCATTCCCTTCATTGAACATTTTCACAGGCCAGTAGATCTACTTAATCATACGCCATGTTTCACACCCATATAGTAGAACAGCTGTAACGTTTGACTTAAAGTTCTTCAGCTTAGAGTTCAGTATCAGTTGGTTACTCTTCCATACCTTTCTAAGCTTACTGAATGCTGATCTGCCTTTTCCTAGTCGGCTTCTGATGTCTTCTTCTGAACCTCTTTTCTGGGTCACTGCATGTTGCTCCTAGGTGAACAAATTTCAATACCTCTTCCAGTTCTTTCCATTAATTTGAACTTTTTCACTTACAGCGCAGTTCCACCTCGTCCTCATGGTTTTTGCTGTATTGATTGTGAGGCATTGATTGACATTGATTTTATAATTTGATAATGTATCTATACTGAGGCTTTAATTAGTTTACTTTGTTACAAAAATTTACAAGGTTCATTATGACTTTCCGTCATTCTCTACGCAAACCAGTTCGCAACAGCAAGGGCTACATGTGCAGAGATTAGCAACCTTTTTTTCGTTTGAGAAAACAGGCATGAATTAATTGGTTTTGATGATTTCAAAGTACTGCCGCTGTCAGTTTCATGTTCCTTGCTGTTATATGCTGATAATTTAATATGCTCAATTCTCAGTAAAGGGACTAAGTTACGAATTTCTGTTCTTACGTTTTTCAGGCCATATATCGGCCAAGTATGTCAGCTCTAAACTGTTATCAGTAGAGGCCCTGCTTTTTAACAACAGACTGTTTTCTTTTGAGCAATGTTTTGAAAAAGCAATTCGACAAAACTTATCTGTGTGCGCTCCATTTTAGCGCGTGTGTGTATTCCAAAATTTGGCCCGCTCAGGACCAATCAGAATTCTTCTCTTTATCTTGGATCAGTTTGGCATATAATAATAATGCATACCTCGAGTTGCACTTAACGTTAAAAGTGGTCCAATTAATAGCCGATATTGATTTTTCCTTTCACCTCAAAGTAAATGACTATTGTCCAGCGACATTACTTTTTACCCTGTTAATGCCAAGTTTTCAACGAGTTGAAGCGTTTGGTGAAAAAATGTTCCCGCTCAGCCAGTCGGTCCATCGGTCGTATTTGTAAATTCTATTGATTATTTCACAAGACGTGAGCTTATGTTTTCTTCGCTCTCCGGCAAATATTTCCCTTTAAGAAAACAACATTTCTGAAGGCAACTATCATCACAGAGATCATTGACAGAAACGCCAATGTTTGTATTGGTCTGATCGTGTGAGTGTGAGTGCAATTATGGTTTACATCACGAGTGATGTTTGAAAGTTCTCTCAAAATCGCACGAGCCTTATGGCGAGTGCAATTTGAAAACATTTTCAAATATCACGAGTTGTGTAAATCCTTAATCGCTTGAGCGTTCATACGATTACTCATTTATTATGTGACTGAGAAAATTACCAACGCGAGCGTTAATTTGCTGCAGTGCAAATAAAAAATTAACAATAAATTGGCCGGCTCTCAGCCAGTCACAATGGATTAAATTTCCTAGTTATATAATAAAAGAGGACATTTTGAGCTCCAAGTCTAACTGTTAAATAAACAACTAATGAACAACGATTGAAGCCAGAGCAACGGAAGATCAACAGATTTATAAAAAAAACAGCAGTTTATTCAACACAAAGCTGTAATCTTAAATGCCTCACAGGGTAACTTGCTAATATAAGAAACGGCTACATGCAGCTTAATATCGATATTTAAATATTCCATAAAAAGGTCAGATTGTGATACTGCAATCAGTGGAATGATTATATAACGTTCTGAATCTTGAAAAAGTCGGGCTGTAAGACTTAAAACCGCGTAAAACTAACGGCCTGGAAAAAAAGTATTAAAACAAATGGCAACTAATAATTCAATAATTAAACAAAAAAGTGGTGACCGATCTGTTCGGATGAGGTCGACTTTAATTCCGATTTTCTCCTAAGGACAGAGACACCTGGTCGATCGAGTAAAAAACACACACGACAAAATTGAGCCAATCAGAAGCCGTGTATGCCGTCCTGATATTCTGCGATATCAAGTCATGTAAACCTTATATGGCTGAGTCTGAATATAGAGTTAATACTTAACCGTACCTCTTTGGGTACGCTAAGGCTTATTTGGTCTTGCCGTGGGTATTTTCGCCCGACTGCATCGGTAAAAATACGAAAAAGACCCGACCAAACTCGCCTGATCTACCGGCGAATATACCGTGAAAAAGGGACAATCGGGTATAAAAATCGACCAATCATTATACATGGCGAGTGCTATTTTTTCGTTCAACCAAACGGCGGAATGAAGTTTCTAGAAAGGAATTCAAACAGCACAATGCAAAATGGTCGTAAGAAGGTCTCAATTGAGTTACCCAGGACTTGCTCCGTATAACTGAAATTAGAACATTTCAGAACAATTATTAATGTTAAAAACTAACCCAAAATTAGCTTTTACTTTGTAACTGAAATAAGATGAATGTTGTACATCAAATGCATTTTTGAATTTAAATTCAGAAATGTCTTCATCCTTTTTACTAATGTTCAAATTTCAGTTCAAAAACCTCTAAAAATAAACATCGTTCAACCTCAGCGAGGAAACTTGTTTTTTTTCGTAGTTTTCGTTTTCGATTTCTGTTCAATCATTATCGAAAAGTTCAAAACCAATAAGGATTATTAAGACAAAGTTCAAGCATGCGCTGTTTTGCTTGTACCCAGCACCCCGAGGTGGTGGAATATCTTCTTTCAGGACAGCTTTGACATTTTCAATAGAGCCGTTGTTTGGGCGAGGATCTATTCCAAGAAGCTTGCACATCAAAGGGTAAAGATCAACTGTGTTGAATGGCCTCACAACTGCACCCTCGCGAAAAGCCGGCCCACGAGCATAAAAAATCGCGTAGCTCTTTGATTCATTAGGAGGCCAGCCGTGTTCTCCTAGTCGTGGCGGTGGATCACTTCTGGAGCTTCTTATGACCCAGCCAACTTCAGGATCAATAAAGATCGGTGGAATTCGTCGGTTATTTTTCCAGTGATACTCAGCGGGAATGTCTTCTTTCCTGAACACTCGGCGGACGTGTGGTATTTGATTTCTTGTAAGGTTTTGGTAGATTTCCTCCATCATTCCAGGATGAGGCCACATATGAACTAAAGGACCTTTCTCAGTCAACGTGTAAGTCGAAGGGTCAATGAAATCTTCCAAGTATATCTGACGACTTGCTGACGTATTATCCATTCCATGATCACTTACTATTATCAAGTTGACCTTGCGCAGAAAATTAGTTTCATTTAATCGCTTCAGTAAGAACCCCACAGCATTCACATCAACATTTTCCACCATACTCTTGTATTCTTGCGAGAACGGCCCATGCAAGTGACCCGCAGTGTCTACCGCTCCAAAGTAGAGAGAAATAAAATGCGGTGGTTGGTCAGAACGAAGCCATTCCACCACCTTATCGACTCGAACTGAAAAATTGCGTCTCAGGTCAAACGCGCAATGGACGTAAGGTGGAAAACCTGGTAAAGTTCTATTTCTATACTTTGGAAGCTCTTTGGGGTTTATTGCACTACAATTGACAAGACAGAGTTCTTTTTCGTAGAAGGTCGGTTTCACAGAGTAGCTGGTAGTTGCAGACCAAAAATATGAACCACTGCGTCCGCCTTGCTTTTGTAATGTCAGCCATATTGGCTCCGCTTGGTTGTAGAACTTGGGATCAATGTTTGAACAGTCGTAGCCGAATATAAATTTCTCTTCGAACACTGGATCCCAGAATATGTTCGACACAACCCCGTGGCTCTCCGAGTAGAGACCAGTCAGAAAAGTGTGATGATTTGGCCATGTGTTGGAAGGTACAATGTTCTTTATGTATTCGGCTTTAACTCCCGTTTGGGCGATGAAGTCCAAATTAGCAATAACAGCAAACTGACTCTTCAACACTCGCCAATCCATTCCATCCAAGGACACAATCATCAGTGGAGCTTGGCCATCTTGAATTTCAGCTGCTCCACATGTGAAATGGAGTAACAACTTGAAGAACAATACCAAAAACATCTCTTGATGACGAACCTATCCACATGAAACGGGTAACTGATCAGTGTGGAACCTTGAGAAACGTGCCTAGTATATATATATATTAGTAAACATAAAACTGATAAAAGGATTAGAGCGTAGAAGACGTCAAAGGCATTCTTCCATTCTTTTTAGTTCGCCCTTCTTTCGCTTTCCTGATTTCAATCTTTTCCAATCCTAACTTGGTACTCCTCTGGTAACTTGTTAACAACTACTTTTTGCTGCTTTGTTATGCTGGACATATCGTGTCATGTATATTTAAAATATTTGCTACGTTACCTAAGCTTGGAGGTCGACCGGATGCACTAAGATTTAAAGTTAACAGTACTTGAGGTTAGGTTGGCAATCATATCGTATATTCGAATTCCTTTTTAATGTCGAGAATCTGATATTCAAGCTCCAATGTCAAGCTACAATAAATGAGTAACTCAACCTGTCAGTAACTGATTAATTGAAGCATGCAAGCATTTTAAAGTATTTGCATATTGGCACTCATAGTAATATATGAGCTTGTTGGATGTTATGGAGAGCAAATTACCAAGGAACGAGTATCAAGAGCCTCTAAGAGCCAAATATTATCTTCTCCGTAATCAGTGAGCTTGATTTTTCCGGATAGAGTTGGATATCAATGTCTTGGTTAATGCTCAGAGTGATGATACAGGTGGCAGCACACAGCCTCTTTTCGGACTGGTTCACACCAACCATCTTTCATAGCCTACGTAAGCGTCGCTTATGTAGCCCATTGTCAGTTTTCTATAGGACTAAAACACAGGTGGAGTGCGTGGTCTGACAAAATAATTTAATCCGCAAAATTACGCAATACGTCGCAGTTTCTAAGGGTTGCTGGTACCACCCACGCACCCCTCCCCGGAGGTTAAGCACTTTTACAATCGTGGATAAAAGTCCTTGGGACAATTATTTAATTTCACGAATTGTGTGTGTTTTACTACTGAAGTTTGAAAAAAAGCGCTGCTTTTCTTTTAAAAATGCGTTACTGTTCCCCCTCCCCACCCCATACAATGTTGAAAATAAGAAGAAATTGTTGGTAGTTGTTTTTAACATTGTATGTGGGGTGGTGGGGTGGGGCACGAGGTTAGGCAGGTGAAGTTGTATTCGCGTCTGACGTGTGCGCAAAAGCGTCAAAAGTGCAAATTTGTCCCAAGACTTTTGTCCTTGACTGTAGTAGGCAGTCGTCGCGTAGGTTGGGAACATTTCCTATGGTGTTGCACTTCTAGTAAGCTTATAATCTAATTTGTTTTTTTTTTCTAGTTTAATAGCTGCGAGTCTAAGCTATTCATCGTCTTGAAGTTGACAAAGGTAAATTATCGTCGTTAGTTAGTGAAGCTGATTTTTCTAGTGTGAACCCATCATCCGAGCTCTGACGAACAGCTAAAGCTCGAAACGTCACCTTCACAAACTTGTATTATTATCAATCTACTAACATTCTATCACGAATGCCGTTCTCTGATTGGCTACGCTACTCATGATCTATTCTATGATAGACAGTGAGTAGCGTGCTGAGTGTGAACTTGGCTAACAAAATGACGGCTGCTTCTTGGTGTTTTCGAAGCGTCTGTGAAGAGGATTTAGATAAAGTTTTGAACGACCAGTAAATTTATGCTAAAAAAAATTAGATGATTCACTTTCGATTTCTATGCCTGATCGATGATTCGGGCTGCGCCCTCGTCGACTATCTTTAATATTGTAACATGGAGGTATATTTACTTTCATCAACTTCCAGTTGATAAATTGTTAAGTGTTTCACTTGCATCCAGCCTTATAGTTTCTTTACGAACTAATATAATACCTTTGTTAGCAGCTGTTAGTGGTCGTAATTACAAAAGACGAATAGTATCTGTGCAGATGACGTCATGAAGTATTGAGGGCCATGGAGGACTGACGTAATCAAAATGGCTACTTACACCATACACTATTTCGTAATGCTTACGTAGAAAAGATCACCAAATGTACGGAATGTACGTACATTGAGAAGCGTCCGCCATTGTTTTCATTTTACGTTATCAGCATACGACTTTGCGTAGAGACGGCGGAAATTTCTGGATGGCAAAAGTGCTAAAGAACTAACTATACTCTTAGTTAAATTTTGAGTTTTTAAATCCCTGCTGGACAAAAGTAATCCATTTATCGTTCGCAAATTCCTTGGTACAGTAAAGTTAATAGTGCTATGATCCTTCAGTACCCAGAACTGATATATTTGAAGCTCGATCAGAAGCTATCAGATTAACAAATTGACGTCAGTTTTTTATATGGCTGTCCTCTTACTGATGATAAATTGCGTCATAACATTGTCAAAGTGGCTGTGGAACCACGAGCCGCAGGCGAGCGGTTCTGCAGTAAACTTTGACAATGTTATGACGAAATTTATCATCAATAAGAGGACAGACGCATAAAAAAACTGACGTCAATTTGTTGTTTACGATAACAAGATCCCAAAATGGTGAAATGCCGGGAACAAACGAGGGGAAAAGACGCCGTAAACTTGCCGTAAACAAAGATAAGTGAATTTTATTCAAATTGACGTGAACATTGTCAAAAGATTTTCTCACTTTTTGATTGGCTGCTTAAAAAAAGTCCATAAAATCTCATTGGTTAAAAAGTTGACAGTTTGACGGCTGAGAGCTGAACTTGAAAGCTTGCATAAATCAAACTTTTATCCGTTTGTACTCTTATTGATGGTAAAAATGAGCCAATCAGCGCGCGAGGAATTAGACAGTTATTGTAAAAAACTGAATCGATTATGCTAATGAGGCAGACTCCCTATGGCTCCACGGCTCATACTAGATATCTATTTTCTTTTGCATTAGAGTAAAATAGTTGTTTTACGGCTTTTCTGTGATTAAATCAAATGTCCACTGCCTGCTTTCAAGAAAGAAAAGACTGAGAAAAGCGGTCAAAATGGTCTGGACAGTTGAGGTCACGCGATCGCACACGCACACTATTGAATACCCATAAAACTTGTGTTGCAAAATAAAAGGCATTGTGGGAAACTGTTGTTCGCTTGATTGCAAATTTTAATTGAACGGATTTAAAGTTCAGATAAGTTCGTCTGTTTCACGCGTCTCGCATTTACCTAAACAAATCATAAGTCCGAGTCGAATAATACGTATAATTTTTGCGTCTTCCAGACGTAAAACATTATCAAGTTTATCTGACAATTTATGCGTCTTATTTTTCGTATTTACCTAGACGAATAATACGTTAGGTCACTTCATTTGAGACGCATTATTTGTCTTCCTTCTGTCGTTTGTTCTATCGAGTCATTCAGTAGTCATGTGACACGTTGCAAGTAAGAGAGAGGACCCTGGAAACGAGGTTGGAACTGTAACCCAGACCCGGCCTGGTACAATAAACCCACATAGAATGCTGGGAGAAGACGGGCGCGGTAATTAGGCATTTGGAATGTCGCTTCGACATTCCATGTGGGCTTATAGGGCCGGTAAACCCTGAGAAAGTGTCGTCTATTGCTTTTATAAGATAACTACGGAAAATGTTTGTCCAAGAGAGAGAAATATTTATTATTTATTTATTTACTTATTTATTTATTTATTTCTCTACGTAGTACTAAAGTTGTGGCTTTAGAAAAACCGAACCGAGTGAATTTTCATTTGAAATTTGCAGTTGTGTATGAACGCATCTATTTCTCTCAACAATTTCGAGATTTTAACGTCAGCAAACCGTGAATCCTGCTTTTAGTTTTGTCAGCAATTTAAGTATCGATTCCTTTCTTAATGTTCCTCCGAAGCTTCCAAAAAACGAGATGTGGCCATTTCATAGGCTACAGGCTGAGCGCAAATGGCTGATAGTGTACGATACCTCGGCCAATCAGATTGCGGCATTTAATTGCATTAGTATACGAGTAGAATTGAACTACATGTAATTAACAATTAGTTTATGAGCTCGAGATTTCTATCACGCATAGAAATCGAGAGCGAGTGTAATTTTTTTTAGTATAAATCTACTAGTCGTTCAAAACTTTATCTAAATTCTCTTCAGAGGCACTTCAAAAACTCAAAGAAGCGGTCGTCAGTTTGTTACCAAGCGCGCACTGCTACGCTACTCACTATTTGGAACAGAAAAGAGAGTGAGTAGCACCCGGGGGGAGGTTAAACCCAGAAAAATTGGGTGGGGGTGTGCGGCCCGCTTCCCAAACCCCTTACCCTATTTATGACCAAAATCTGCGATATTCCCTACCCTATTTATGACCTGGCCAAAACTTTGAAACCCTATTTATGACCTGACCCTTAAATCAAAACCCTGTTTCAGACCTGCGTTATAATTGAAGGGGTGAGTGCAAAACCATGCTAAGTGACGATTTGGGTGAAAAAAAAAAAAATTCGCGTAAGGGCTTGAATTTTTGCATGTGGTCCTCAATGTAATAGAAAAACGCGGCCCTGTATTTTTGTCGCTGGTTTTTGCTTCGTTTTCGAGTTATAACGTATGCAAAAATACTTGGCTTTTCCTAGCCATGTCTTTAGGAGTTTATTTGTTGAATAGCAAACAGGCAGACTGTTTATAGTGTATGAGGTCAAAATCAAATCTCACAGCATATATAGAGCGGAAATCTGGGAACAGATTGTTTACATCGGTTATTGTGACGTGACACAACACGTGAATCGATCGAGCGTCAAACGAAATACATCGAACAAAAAAGAGATGTGCCGCATTAGAGCTCTGTCAACTAATATCTTAAGCATTGTTTTAAAGTACCTTGCATGGCTGCCTTGTGATTGAGAGGCATCATAAAGTCTCGATAAACCCGTAAGTCATCAGCACGTTTTAAAGAATCAAAATGTGTTCTGAAACTTCGAAGGCAGCTGATATACCGTAATCGTGTTATCGGCGTTCGAAGGCAGATCGATCTAGGCAGCAAAGTCCTAGAGTAGTTCTTGCCCAAGAAAAATACCCTCTGGTGAGTCGTGACCCAATTGCCAAGCGTTGCTAGCGTCAAAGTTTGGAAAGCGAGAACTGGTTTTAGACTTCTAAAATTTGTCTTGTATCGACCGCCATGTTTTCCCGCGCACGAGGTGTAAAGACCCTTCCCGGCATGCATTGCGATCACGTTCTGTGGACGTTTCTCGAACTGGTAACTAGACTGTTTAAACATAATAATGGCCAACAAGTAGCGATCGATTGTAACATAGATCTGTGATCCAGGTTGCGTTGATTTTATTTCAAATCGGCATGACCTGTAGTGTTTTGAGCTTCTGGGATCAGCGGACATGCAGATGTATGGAGACCCGTATGTTGCGCAGAAGGGTTAATCTGTTAATCTGTCAGCCCTATTTATAGAGCGTTTTCACGTGAAATCAACATCATTGAGCTTATACGTTGCGTGAAATTACCATTTTGCTGTTTTCTAAGTGAAACTAACATCCTTGCCGTCAAGCGTTAACGTGAAATCAACATTTTAACCTATTTAGACCTGAAATCAACATCATTGAGCTTATGCGCTGCGTGAAATCGACATTTTGATGGTTTCTAAGTGAAACCAACATCCCTTCCGTCACGCGTTAACGTGAAATCAACGTTTTAACCTATTTAGACCTGAAATCAACATCATTGAGCTTATGCGCTGCGTGAAATCGACATTTTGATGGTTTCTAAGTGAAACCAACATCCTTGCCGTCACGCGTTAACGTGAAATCAACATCTAAACCTTTTTTGACCTAAAATCAACATTTTTGAGCTTATACGTTGCGTGAAATTGACATTTTGCTGCTTTCTAGGTGAAATCAAAGTCCTTGCGGTCGCGGCGGGCCGATCCTTTGTTATGATAAACCGAGGCGAGACTTCGACTTACAACAAAGGCTTGGCTTGGCTATTATAACAAAGGATCGGTTATGTTTATCATAACAAAGGCCCGGCTTCGTTTATTTGAAGGCCTCGGCGGGAAAAGGGCGTTAGGTATTTTAATCAAAAGTGAACTTTGTCGAAAACGCTCCAAATTTCGCATGCAGTTTTGTTAAGGTATGTTTAGCAATGTCCCGTAGCTTTTCCGCTAAGCTTCGCTTCATTTTCGAGATATTGCGTATGTAAAAAAACCACTCGGTTTTCCTAGCGGCGTCTTCATAAACGAAGCAAAAACCAGCGGGAAAAATACAGGACCACGTTTTTCTATTACATTGAAGACCACATGCAAAAATTCAAGCCCTTTCTCGAAATTTTTTTTTTTTCACCCAACTCGTCACTTAGCATGGTTTTGCACTCACCCCTTCAATTAGTTCCCTAGTTCCGACCAATGCTAAATTACAGTAAACATAATTTGTGAAGGGCTTGTGTTGATTTTCTTTTCTTTTCGATGATGATGAAAAAGTAGCTTCTTCCTAAAAACATACCGGAAATCCTCAAATTAGCGCCCGGGGCGCTTATTTCAAATTTAGGAGAAGACGGGAGGCGCTTACTCTTATTCTTATACATCATTTGCACGTAAATAACGAGGAGGAGGTCGTCCTTTTCACTCGTTCAATAAGACTGATAAGTTTTCAATAAATTTTCCTTAGACTTCATAAAGTAAAAATATCGTTGTGATCACAGTGACACTAAACGTTTCTTACAGCCTTCAATTGTATTAAATCAGCCGTGTTCAATTATTTCAATTTTCCCTGACTTTGGCTTGCTCTCCATGAGTTCTCAAAGCTCAGTGGATGCCCGTTCGGTGTTCGGGAGGTCTTCGGTTCGATTCCTGTCGGGGACTCAGATTTTTGCTTTGTCCCACGCTCGCGTCATGTTGATGCAGTTCACTTTTCACATTTCCCTGACTTTTCTTCAAAATGTCAATTTGTCAATTTGTCAACTATAACTTTTCCCTAACCTAGTAGAATTTTTTCCCCAGACCTTTTCCTGACCTATGGCAACCCTGGATAACTGAGAGGGGAGTAGGGGTGAGAAAAACTTGGAAGGTACAAACAAATAGGTGTGACTTGCAACCGAAGGTGATTTTATTTAGATACATTATCTTACAAGTAAAAGCTGAAATCCTTTTCTAAGCTCTTACAGAGAACAGCTGTCATTTGAAGATTCAGTGGATTATCTACAGAGCATTCCAATCACCACTTCAATGGCTTGTTCTATTCCAAGAATAGGCAAAACTTTTTGAAACTGTTGTGGTACACTCCTAAGTAACGCAGATCTATCTGTCTGCCCAGTCTCTTTTGATGGTGCTGAAGCATGAATTTGAAGATCTGGTACAACACGGCCAGAGTCACTTATATCAAGTCTCCAATGAACTGTAAAGACAAGTCCTGGCTTGCTTTTGTTGTGCAGTTGAATAGATTGACTTCTTGTAGTCAGACCAATCAAGTGAACAGTTTCAGGGTACTTTGTTATAAAGTGATCAAACGTTCTCTGCCTATGACTGTGCCACTCAGCATACTGTATAAGTCCACTAAAGAATGGCTGTAGGGCCCTCTCTCCTTCTACTGTTTTAATAAAGTTTGAAAGTTCTTGTTCCGCAAGAGGATCTGTGACACTTACTTTCAGTCTGGTTACTACTGCACTGTTGTCTTCCAAACGTTCAACATCTTAGGAGGAAACACAAGAACTATAAACACAGCTGAACCTTCGTTAAGAGACACCTCCCATTGGCAGACAACTACATGTACTGCAGGGGGACACTTCCTGGAGACAACTCTCATAGGTGGACAATAAGTCATAGTTACAGCCACACAAAAATACTACATTTTCAGCCTCCTGTTAGCAGACGCCTCTCCAAGGTTGAAACTTAGGAGAAATGTCAGCTGATTGCTCTTGTACCATCTTTCAGTCATTTGCAAACAACGCCATTGCATCATTTGCAGATCAATTTAAGGATCATTTGAAGGCCTGTACACAGCACACACAAGGGAACAAGTCCCTGCAAAAAGTCACAGAGACCAAGTCCCTTCAATTGAGCTCTTTTCTACCTGTAGATGGTGGTGAATGCATTGCAAGTGAATATATGAAAGATCATATATTTGAACTCTGGGTAGATGTGATCTGGTATAATTATGATCTTTCATATATTCACTTGCATTCTTCACCATCTGCGGGTAAATTACAAACTCACAAAGTGACCAGCTCCCAGTTGGCTTAATAGCTCAGTTAGTAGAGCACTGCACTGGTATCACAGAGGTCATGGGTTTGAATCCCGTTTAAACCTGAATTTTTTTTTCATGCTTTAATGTCATGGCTGCTTAAGTTGTGTATGTAAATGCGATGATCACTGATGCCTTCATATTTTTCTCTGCAATATATGATCTTTCATATATCTTAAAATCCCACGTTAAAGACCTGGGCATATATAACTTCATAAGGGGTTTTGGGTGGGCTTGTAAACAGGGCAGCTTATATGGAAGCATATAGGCGGAATAAAAAAATGTTTTGGAACGGCGAGATAAAACGTATCTAGAAGCGAATTAAAGCTGACATACCATTACATTTAGAGCTATTACCCTATTAGCCTATTATTATCCTATTAGCCTATTAGCCTGTAACTTTCGATTCAAAATTTTGATGTTTGTAAAGAAAAGCGAAAGGAACTTACTTATAAATTAGATGGGCTTACATGTATATACCTGGAGGGGGGGGGGGGGTATATATATACAGGGGGCTTATATACGGAATGATATCTTTGTTAAAAGTAGAAGGGCTTATATCCGGGGGGTGGGGTGGTGGGGGGAGAGCACACTTTAATGTGGGATTTTACGGTATTTACTTGCAATCTGCAGTTTTTTTGCACTGATTAATTCCAAGGCTACATATTTATTTTAATAGTTTGGTTTCACTTTAGGAAAGCCAAAAAGTGAAAGAATGATTTGCTGTAGATTTTTCCCATGTTCTTGTGCACTTGTAGACAGTACTAGTAGGGGTTTCAAATTGACCGGCTGCGAGGATGGATTCAGTTCTAAAGGTTTTGCCCACCTGTGAGAGCCAGTTGCCCTCCAGCTGAAAAGGTTAGTGAAACCCCTGCACTACAAGGGACTAGTCCCTACAACCAGTTCTCTCGACAGTGTGAACTCTTCAAGAGACTTTGTATCACAGTAACTAGTTATGGGAACTTGTCTTCTCGTGTGTGTCCTGACCTCAAGGAGATCTTACATGTATCTGTACCACTAAGTAAATTAACATTTTTAAACACAATGCTTTAAGTTTGAAACTGTAAGTGTTGATAGCAACTGGCAAAGTGCATCATTAAACAATTGATTCATGTGTTAGCATGCATTATCAAGCTTCAGCTGTATGATGTACATGGGAAGTTTGAAGAGCACTAGCGAGGTGTAAGAATTACTTGAGGTGCAACCGAGAACTGTAGCTTCCAGAATGCCCTCCGATCTTCCCAAGTGCATCATAACTTGATGATGCACAGCTAATACCATGAATCAATGATTGTTTTGTAACCCTGCCAAGGGAAATTCATTTCTCTTGTCATTTACCCAAGTCATGCCGAGTAAAGCTAACTTTGCTCATGCCATGAGCATACATGGATTATGATACAGGCTTACTTGTTATATAAACTTAGTTTGATAGCGTGGCTTTGCTAACTACAGTCAAACCTCGATTATCCGTACCTCGATTATGCGGATTTCTCGATCATCCGCACTTTTTCTCTAGTCCCAATTTTGTCATGAATATTTATTAGTCATGATCAAGATCCGTAGCAATATTCCTTTTAAAACTATGGCATTGAAAAGTGCAGTCAAAAGCGAGTTTGTTTTGCTTTTAAAGAGCAAAAGTAATGCTCATATGCGTCGTAACTAATGAAGAACACTTGAATAAGTTCTGATTGGCTCAGAGTTGAGTGGTTGAGACGTACGGTAGACCATATTGTTTTCCAAGTGGTTTGTAAAAGTGTTGTTACACGATTAAATGTCGCTTTATTTAAACAGTTTTGTTCTTCATTAATATTCATACTTTTGATTATCCGGACTCTCGATTATCCGGACTATTTCGTCTAGTCCCAACGAGTCCGGATATTCGAAGTTCAACTGTATGTTATAATATGGGCGTCTAAAATTATTCCCACGAACAACAATAACCGTCATTCGATCTGATTCGTAACCGAGGGCACAACAGTTTTAGTTCACTTACCTTCATTTTTAAGACTTAATGTGCTATTCATCTTTTCATCCTCTTTTACCTCAAATTCTACTGCAAATGAAATCCGTTGACAAGTTCCCGACATTCCACGAAGAAGCATTGTAGTACTGTCTGTCTTCGAAAGAACACTAACAATGTTTTCCACAAATCTAATGCCGGTGAAGCTTTCAAGAGAACTAATTCGGCTGTTAAGCACATCAATGTCTTTTTCTAATTCATTTCTGTCATTTCCTTGCGATAAGCCAGGCAAATCAGAGGACTGATTACTATCTAGAAGTTCTGTTCCAATCCTCTGCAGTGTTTCGAATGAATAGCCAGCCGCACATGACGACTCTTTTTGAAATATTTCTTCCTCCAGATGACAAATCTCATCATTTAGTCCATCGATCTCCTTAAGGGTAAGTTCCCTCAATTCATTGCTTTTCTTGGATTTCTTTTTTACCGGGTCCTTGTTATTATTTGAATCTTTCTCTCTCTTGTGTTGATTCTTTCGAAGTTCAACCGCCATTTTGAAAATTTTGGCGCTTAGTATAAGAAACCTAATGCGGCTGCTCTTTGACACAATAACGCTGGCCATATAAGGACGGCTCACGGTTTGAGAAATGTTGGTATATACTTCATGCTAGCATGCATATAGAGCACTTTATGTTTATACCATATATGGTATATCGTAATATGGCAGAAAGATCAACTCACATACACTTCCATACATTTGTATTCATTGACCCTCACCTTTACGCATTCGCCTTCACATTTATTCACTCTCCTTAACTTTTATTCACATGTATTCCCTCATCCTCACTTGTACGCACTTTCTTTCACTTGTATGCACTCTCCTTCACTTGCATACACTCACATACACCTGTACGCACTTTCCTTCACTTGTATGCACTCACCTTCACTTCTACACACTCTCCTTCACTTGTATGCACTCACCTTCACTTGTACGAACTTTCTTTCACTTGTATGCACTCACCTACACCTGTATGCACTTTTCTCCACTTGTATGCACTCTCCTTCACTTGTATGCACTCAACTACACCTGTACGCACTTTCCTTCACTTGTATGCACTCCCCTTCACTTGTATGCACTCACCTACACCTGTACGCACTTTTCTTCACTTGTATGCACTCTCCTTTACTTGTATGCACTCAACTACACCTGTACACACTTTCCTTCACTTGTATGCACTCTCCTTCACTTGTATGCACTCACCTACACCTGTATGCACTTTCCTTCACTTGTATGCACTCTCCTTCACTTGTATGCACTCAACTACACCTGTACACACTTTCCTTCACTTGTATGCACTCTCCTTCACTTGTATGCACTCACCTACACCTGTACGCACTTTCCTTCACTTGTATGCACTCTCCTTCACTTGTATGCACTCACCTACATCTGTACACACTTTCCTTCACTTGCATGCACTCACCTTCACTTGTATACACTCTCCTTCACTTGTACGCACTTTCCTTCATTTGTATGCACTCACCTTCACTTCTACGCACTTTCCTTCACTTGTATACACTCACCTTCACTTGTATGCACTCACCTTCACTTCTACGCACTTTCCTTCACTTGTATGCACTCTCCTTCACTTGTGTGCTCTCACCTTCGCTTGTACGCACTTATCTTCATTTGTATGCACTCGATCACCTTCACTTGTATTCAGTCGCCTTCACTTGTATGCACTCACCTTCTCTTGTCTTCACTCACCTTCACTTGTATGCACTTATCTTCACTTGTACGCACTCATCTTCACTTGTATGCAATCGCCTTCACTTGTATGCACTCACCCTCACTTGTATTCACTCACCTTCACTTGTATGCACTCACCTTCACTTGTACGCACCCACCTTCACTTGTATGCACTCACCTTCACTTATATGCACTTGCCTTCACTTGTATGCACTCACGTTCACTTGTAAGCACTCACCTTCACTTGTACGCACTCACTTTCACTTGTATGCACTCACCTTCACTGCATGCACTCACCTTCACTTGTATTCACTCACCTTCACTTGTATGCACTAACCTTCACTTATAAAAAATCCCCTTTGAGTCAGTCACATTTTTATTATTGCTGCCCAGTTTGGGGTGGTATGAATAATCCATTAATTGAAAAACTTCACAAAATCGTGCTGCTTAGGTTATAACAAAATCTAGTTATAAAGTCAGTTTTCTCATCATCTGGACTCACTTAGCTGGGAAAGTTTGACAAAGCACGGGAGTAGTGAAGGCGAGTGCATACAAGTGAAGGCGAGTGCATACAAGTGAAGGTGAGTGCATACAAGGGAAGGCGAGTACACACAAGGGAAGGTGAGTGCATACAAGTGAAGGCAAGTGCATACAAGTGAAGGCGAGTGCATACAAGTAAAGGCGAGTGCATACAAGTAAAGGCGAGTGCATACAAGTGAAGGCGAGTGCATACAAGCGAAGACAAGTGCATAAAAGTGAAGGTGAGTGCATACAAGTGAAGGTGAGTGAATACAACTGAACGTGAGTGAGCACAAGTGAAGGTGAGTGAATGCAAGTAAAGGTGAGTGCATACACAAGTGAAGGTGAGTGCATACAAGTGAAGGTGAGTGCGTACAAGTGAAGGTGAGTGCATACAAGTGAAGGTGAGTGCGTACAAGTGAAGGTGAGTGCATACAAGTGAACATGAGTGCGCACAAGTGAAGGTGAGTGAATCCAAGTGAAGGTTGGTGCATACAAGCGAAGGTGAGTGCATACAAGTGAAGTCGAGTGCATACAAGTGAAGGCGAGTGAATACTAGTGAAGGTGAGTGTGTACAAGTGAAGGCGAGTGCATACAAGTGAAGGTGAGTGCGTACAAGTGAAGGTGGGTGCGTACAAGTGAAGGTGAGTGACGGTGAGTGCGTACAAGTGAAGGTGAGTGCATACAAGTGAAGGTGATTGCATACAAGTGAAGGTGAGTGCATACAAGTGAAGGTGAGTGCATACAAGTGACGGTGAGTGCATACAAGTAAAGGCGAGTGCATACAAGTGAAGGTAACTACATGCTAATGAGTTTAAGTGTATACAAGTGAACGTGAGTGCGCACAAGTGAAGGTGAGTGAATACAAGTGAATGTTGGTGCATACAAGTGAAGGCGAGTGCATACAAGGGAAGTCGAATGCATACAAGTGAAGGTGAGTGAATGCTAGTGAAGGTGAGTGCATACAAGTGAACGTGAGTGCGTACAAGTGAAGGTGAGTACATACAAGTGAAGGTGAGTGCGTACAAGTGAAGGTGAGTGCGTACAAGTGAAGGTGGGTGCGCAAAGTGAAGGTGAGTGCATACAAGTGAACGTGAGTGCGTACAAGTGAAGGTGAGTACATACAAGTGAACGTGAGTGCGTACAAGTGAACGTGAGTACGTACAAGTGAACGTGAGTAGATACAAGTGAACGTGAGTGCATACAAGTGAACGTGAGTGCGTACAAGTGAAGGTGAGTACCTACAAGTGAACGTGAGTGCGTACAAGTGAACGTGAGTGCATACAAGTGAACGTGAGTGCATACAAGTGAAGGCGAGTGCGTACAAGTAAAGGCGAGTGCATACAAGTGAAGGTGAGTGCATACAAGTGAAGGCGAGTGAATACAAATGAAGGCGAGTGAATAGAAGTGAAGGTAAGTGAATACAAGTGAAGGTGAATGCGTACAAGTGAAGGTGAGTACATACAAGGGAAGGCGAGTGAATACAAATGAAGGCGAGTGAATACAAGTGAAGGTGAGTGCATAAAAGTGAAGGTCAATGTGTACAAGTGAAGGTGAGTGCATATAAGTGAAGGCGAGTGAATAGAAATGAACGAGAGTGAATAGAAGTGAAGGTGAGTGAATGCAAGTGAAGGTGAGCGGATAAAAGTGAAGGCAAGTGGATACAAGTGAAGGTGAGTGCATACAATTTAAAGTGAGTAAATACAAGTGAAGGTGAATGCGCACAAGTGAAGGTGAGTGCATACAAGTGAAGGCGAGTGAATAGAAATGAACGCGAGTGGATAGAAGTGAAGGTGAGTGAATACAAGTGAAGGTGGGTGCGTACAAGTGAAGGTGAGTGAATGCAAGTGAAGGTGAGTGCATACAAGTGAAGGCGAGTGAATAGAAATGAAGGTGAGTGAATAGAATTCGAAGTGAAGGTGAGTGAATACAAGTGAAGGTGGGTGCGTACAAGTGAAGGCGAGTGCATACAAGTGAAGTTGAGTGAATACAAGTGAAAATGAGTGCTTACAAGTGAAGTTGAGTGCATACACGTGAAGGTGAGTGCGTACAAGTGAAGGTGAGTGCGTACAACTGAAGGTGAATGCATTCAGGTGAATGTCAGTGAATACAAATGTATGGAAGTGTGAGTTGATCTTTTTGCCATATTAGGATATACCATACATGGTATAAACATTAAGTGCTCTATATGCATGCTAGCATGAATTTCTTACCGAAATGTTGAAGACGGGGTAAGGAGAGTGTATAAATTGTGAAATTTTGTCGATTTTTACCGTCAAGTTTAGACTTTTTCTCTCTGCTATTAACCTTAACCAATTTTAGCATACCAAAATTGCTTCCTTTTTTATTTGGCAGAAAATTAGCCGGTAAAACACTATTTATAACCGGCGCAAGCCGTGGAATTGGAAAAGCCATTGCCCTAAAAGCGGCCAGAGATGGTGCGAACATTGTTATTGCCGCTAAAACCACCGAACCTCACCCTAAACTACCAGGAACTATATACACTGCAGCGAAAGAAGGTAAAGATTTTGGTTTTCTGGTTTTAGTTCTCATTTTATCATGTTATGAGATTGCGTGACTATTAGGAACTGTGCGTGACTTCAATGACATGCACTAGTTACAGTTTAGTAATTATCACCCCTTGTTAGCTGGACGAAATCTCAAAATTGCACTGCTATGCACTAAGTTATGCTCGAAGACAGCTCTTATGCTTGCTATTGTACTGAGGAATGACTGTGGACAACGAAATCTTTATTTTATTATTTTTGTAACATTTTCTTTGCAACTTGTTGCAGGCAGCAAATTTATGTTACATTACAAGTTAAATAGTGTAGTTACGCTTATTACCACCTACATTATGTAGCTATGTTACAAGTTGCGGCAACATGTTGTGTGGATGAATTTGCCTTTGAGCTAAGTCTTATTGCAACTGTAACTATTTTTTTTTTATTGCAACTGTAACTATTGTAACTATTGATAGACTGTCCCGCCTAGACTAGCATAGCTATTCGCGGGCCAGTCCAACTGTAAAATGCAGATTTTATTAAGAAATAAAATGATGTTGAACTTGCAAAACAGTAGTAACCAGGGGTTTCATTAAGGGCCGAACACTGGGCAAATTGACCGGTGACCACTGGTTGTGAGGTTGATTTTGTCTGCCTGGTTTGACCTTCTAGAGGAACGTTTTTCCTATATCAGAATTTCAGTTCAAATAGTTTTGCCTGCCTGTGAAAACCAGTTACCCTCCACCTGATAACGTTGATGAAACTCCTGGGTAACATGCGCAACAATGCAGCAAGTTGTACAACAAGTTTTCAGGAAAATTTTGCCCCTCAGCCATAATTTACTTGACCTTTAGTAGCAGGCTTTCATAAGGGGTCAAGGAGAATATGAAACAAAACAAGCGGGTCTTCATGCGGCCATTTTTCACAAGACTAGACACAACTATGCATAAGTAGAATATTACTTAATCCAAAATCACTGTCGGATATTAGATGTAATGTACATCAGAAGACCATAATGATTATAAATGTGCGTGCAGTTATTTTTAGACCATGAGGTAAGATCTTCACTGATGAAAAGGGATGAAAAAAACATTGAATGATAATAATTGTCTCTTAATTTGCATGAACGTAAAAGACAGAGATGAAACATAAACATATTTGTGTACTACAGGTAGTTACGACTTAAAGTCTCAAACAAATTTGGACTGTTAACAGTAATTATTATCTGCACAGGTCTTCTTTTGGTCTGGTTGGCTTTCCTAAACCCTAAAACCTTTCTAGTGAAAGCAAACATGTAATGATTTGATGTATTTGATTGAAGTTGAAGAGGTTGGTGGAAAGTGCCTTCCCTGTGCAGTGGACATTCGTGACGAAGGTGCTGTAAGAGAGGCAGTGCAAAAGGCTGTGAAGACATTTGGTGGAATTGATATACTTGTTAACAATGCTAGTGCTATAAACTTAACAGGAACACTAGAAACACCAATGAAAAGGTGAGACTTTGTTTATTTGCTTGAGTTCATAATGTACATAATTTGACAGTTTCTACAATAGATTCAGTTATAGATGCATTGTAATTTCATCTCATTTTCGTAAAACATTTTTTCTTACACATTTTTAATCCACATATCAGCCATAGTGCCATTTTTGAAAGCCATTTTCATGAAGCCACAAGTGACCAAGGCAACAGTATAAACTATGTAGCATGCACTGCCTTAGTGATACTTAAGGTGATGATGCTTGCATAAGTAGTTACTATGTAGGTTATACTGTTGCCATGCTTACCAGTATGTGGCAAAAATTCCAGTCGCCAGAGGCTCTCAAATTAAAGGGGGGTGGGGAGGAGGGTCAGTGAGGTTGAAGATAGACCAATCAAGGGAGGTGCCGCAGGGTGAATGTTTGCTCTCGGTTTCTTTTGGCTCTTCAGTCACCTTATTGTACATGTTGTACACTGCCACATTTCAGATGTAATTATCACAACAGTGATCACAACTTGTTTACCAAATGGTTGATAGTTAACTGATCATGATTTATCCTGGATTGTTTTCCCAGATATGATCTTATGAATGACATTAATGTAAGAGGGACATTTTTGTGGTGAGCCTTACTGCAACAATAATTATTTAATATCTTCTTTCCCCTAATATTCAGTGACAAGAAAAATCCATACTCACCATAAGAAGGTCATTGGAAATTTGAAGAGAGAGCTGAGTTTCAAAAATCAAAGTGTTTTGACTACAAGATGTCTACCTTAAATGACTTTCACTGAGAAATGATTAGCAGCTTATTAAACAAAAGAAGAAAGAGATTTTCAATATGTTGACTTCATGGAACACTCCCAAACCGTATGCATCTCTTTAATAGTGCAAACAGCTGTTACGCATGTACACTACAGTAGGTAAATACCAGCATGGTCATGAATCATTTGGTGTCTAAAATAGTAATAAGTGATTTATTTGTCGCATCACCTTGGAAACTACACTATGCAGGTGTCAAGACTAGACCTAGTATAGAGACCTGCAGATTTTATTGAAAAGAACAGTCTGTAGTGAGTAATTTCTTTGTTTTTCCTCTGGTCAGCTCCCAGGCTTGCCTTCCATATTTGAAGAAGGCCAAAAATCCACACATCTTAAACATAGCACCGCCTTTAAACATAAGGCATGCATGGTTTAAGGACCATATTGGTAAGTCTGACTGAAACATTTTGTTGCTGTACTCTCGACTGTCAATGATGTTACAAGTGTATACTTTAGGGAAATGGATTATAAATTTTTACAATGATGTTATGGATAAATTACATTCATAACCATTTCCGCTACGCTATTTGGTATGTCCCAATAGCAGTAAATGGAAACCAAGACAAAACTTAGTGTATGTGTACTTTTGTATAAAGTATGCCAAGCGTTTGTCCTGGGGTTAAAAAGTGGGCATTAACATTTTGCTAGAGGGTCGGCTCCAACTTTATAAAAGCTGTGTACATCAAATGTCTTTGGAAGAATCGTTGGAATCAAGTAGGTTAAACAACACCAGCCAAGTGATGAAACTTATGGTTACTGCTGACTTTAATCAGATGCCTTCATTCTGAGAAGGAATTTGAACCAGAGTTTGTATGTTGTTACGGTTTGAAATCTTGGTGGCTACTCCCTTCTGTGGGTACCCATTGTAAAATCAAACCAAGAGAAATATCTGCCCAATATTCACGACAAGTTGTCTAGAGAACAGGCACGCAGTAATAAGGGTGGATACAGCAATTTGAACTGATGCAGTCTTTAGTAATCTGATGGCTGGTATTAAAAACTACAATTCAACCCCTAAAAAACAGCCATCCTCGGGGAAATGGATACTTTCTGTGGCCGCTTAAAGGGGGTTGGCTGCTTAATAGAGGGAAAAACAAATGAAAAACCCTAATTGAGACTCTGATTACTGGCTTCCTAACAGGACTGTACATGTTTTTTGTCAGTTTTTTTTTTTATTACAAATCTTATGTAGTACTGTAGTTTCAGTGAGATGCAAATTGGGAGCTTAGCAATGATGATTCAGGTTGTGATGTCAAGGAAGATGTCTAGTTAAAAATGAGTTTATATTTTACCCTTGGATTTCCTATTAATTTTCTAGATCTGTTAAGTGCAGCTATCGGTCATCTTAGCATCACACATTTTGAAACATATACGTTGAAATCTTTGTCAAAAAAACTCCTTAATTATACAAAATGAAGGACTTGATGGCCCAATTTATTGAGCCCTTCATTGACGTCACGTAAATGATAAAAATAAATTCTCAATACTGACAGAAATTCCTCCATTTAGTTGTAAGTTTTTTAGCCCAAGAATTCTCATCCACTGAGCATTTATTTGTGTGTGTTGTTTTCAGCCTATTCGTTGTCTAAGTATGGAATGACCCTGTGTGTCCTTGGTATGTCTCAGGAATTCAAGGATGATGGAATTGCAGTTAATGCCTTGTGGCCCAAAACAGGTTTGGTCACATCACATGTTTACGTTTCTTATATTTAAAAAGTAGTGATCATTTTGAGCACGCGTGTGTATTGTTTTTGTTTGTTTGTTTTTTACAGCTAGTGCTACAATTTCTTATTACGTGTTCTGTGTATCACAGGACGTTCTTGAGTGTTGTAGGAATCCAGTTTTTAAGCGTTTTTTTCAATGTGGTGTTTCCTTGTTTTGCTTTGCTTTGTTTTTTTTTTCTTTAACGTACAAATTTACAGGATTTGCATTGCTAAAATTATGGCACCTAAGATAAAAGACTGAAAGTGAGAGGATAACATCATTAACAAAGCTCAGAGAACCTGGGATCGACCATTCTGTGTTATGCAGAACATGTGTGCTCAGTGTACACTACCGAAAGAAGTTATCATCAATGATCATGAAATGAGTTCTGAACTAGTGTGCATTACATTTTTGCTTTCGTGAAGGGTCAAGCCTTCAGTTTAGTTTGCTTCACAAGCATCCATGCATCCCGTAAAATTAGCCTTCGTGTCTCGTATACGCAGAATTTGGTAATTTCATGTCGTTGCTTTGCAAAGGACGTCTTCGAAATGTACTGGATATAGAAACTCTGCGATGGACTAGCATTCCATCCAGGGGGGAGTAGAAATCCTCCTGGTCACTTTATGCTACAGAAACCGGGGTAAACTCCGGGCAGATGAGCCAGTTGGGTCGTATGCAGATTTTACCTTTTTACTGGGTGTAGAGCCACTGTTCTGCTCTTTAACAGTTCGTTCGATTTCTTGTTGCCGTTGCTGTTGCAATTTGCTAATGCTCTCCAGTTTATCAAACACGAGAGATAATGTCTCATCACATTTACAAACACGGAGAAGGGGCCTGAAAAAATACGGCGTGCAAGTGGCGGTTATTTTTGACGAAATTCCAGATTTTGAAATTTATGCGATAAAGAACCACCTTTCGTTCCCTATGTTTTCCCAAGCGAAACTCAAACTAAGGATTAAAGGCAAAGCAAAATCGTAATGTTTTGTTCATATTGAAATCACTTGTCCAAACCACCGTGACAGTTATGATTTCCTTTGTTAGAACTTGAGGAATTGTTGATGAATTTGAGAAAGTACATATTTACTCAATTCCTTAGGTATTGCTACAGTTGCTGTGATGGTGACAGCTGGTAAAGAAGGCCTGGCATATTGTCGAACTGATCGTGTTTTTGCTGATGCTGCGTATGTTGTACTGACATGGGACAGTCGAGCCAGGACAGGAGAGTTTCTTTATGACGAGGATGTACTCAGGGAAGTAGGAGTGACAGATTTTGAGCAATATTCATATATCCCAGGTATTGTGTTCTGGTATAATGTCTTAACTACATGTACATATATTGGTAGTGAATTGGCTTAATTAACTGCTGCCCAGTTTTAGCTGGATTATATTCAGTCACGTGACACGTTAAGACAAATCGAGTGCTTGCGAAAACATTTGATGGATTTTATAAAAAGATACATGTAGCCTCCATTTGACGCGGATATATGCACGGATATTTGTCCTTGGAGAAGCGAACAGTTTTCCGAGAGCGTAGCTCGAGGAAAATTGTGAGCTTTGAAGAACAAATAATGTCCAAAGACAAATATCCGAGCATTTTTTCGCGCCAAGTGGAGGCTATAATATTGTGTTTATTATCCTTCAAATATTTTTCGCAACACGCGCAGTTTCGAAAACTGGGGAATATCAATCGCATATTCCCCAGTTTTAGCTGGGGAATATTCATTCACGTGTCGCGGTTGATTATAACCTGGGATATTTCTCCAGCAGTTTTGACGTTGTATTGAGTCACTTAACTTGTTTAAAGTGGGGAATGGGAAGGTGAGCGGCTTGATTCTGGAATTTTAAGGCCAGTGCTTTAGCTTATCACCTACGCTGTCTCCTATGATAAGTCACTTCTACTGTTTTACATTCACAGCAGGAGGACCCTTGCCGGATGGGTTCGTTGAAGGATACTCTCCTGAAGTAAGGGGCACCAGCACGGAGACCACAGAAAGTACCTCTCCCAGAGGCCCATTGAAAGGAGTGCAGGAAGTCATAGAAGCAATGAAGAGCCTCTGCAACAAGGAACTCGTTCAGGGCGTCAAAGGAGTTTTTGAGTTTCATTTAACGGGAAAGGAGCCTGGCGTTTGGCATCTTGACGTCAAGAATAATGCAGGTGAACTAAAAATTTGCGGAGGAAGGAGTTTATAAATGTCAGCTCCTGTTTTTTTGTCACGACATCTGCCTAGTATTATATCGTTAGTCAACAGATATTTTACAAATCTCGACTTATCTTTTTATCACCCTCGATGTATTTTCTACTCACGTATTCTGTTTTTCGACATGTTTTTACCATCTGTTTGTTTTTGTCCGCAGTTGAACGCCTCACCCCGAGTGCATTATTTTGTTATGTAAGCACTTGAAGCGAGGACATGTTGAAGCAAGTTGCCAAAACAGTTCTGTTGCGGTGACAAAAGTTCGTTCCCGCAACATGATGAATGAAATTCAGCTTGTTTAAATTCGTTCCTTCATGAAACATGAACAAAATGACCCCAATTTTTAGTGTCGCATCGTGTGCACCGCTCTTGCAAACGTTCCCCGCTACAACAAATTTTCATATGCCACTCCGCTTCGTGTGCACCTGCTGGTGTACTGTCATTGCAACATTCGTCCTATGCGTACACACGATGGGACTTGTCCCTGCTTCACCTCACGGTAACATGTGCCCTAGTGTGTGCGGACCTTAAAAATCGCGCACGCTCAAACTCGTGACGTTTACTGCGTACTTTATAACTCGGTTATAAAGCACATGCGTGATGTATGCTCGTGCTTTCTCTGGAGATATATGTACCCGAATTGACCAGCCGTAGCGCGCGCAATTTCTTTACCATTTTATGAACGCGAATAATTAGCGATGTTTGTTTGTTATCAATAGGAAGTGTCAGTAGTGGTTCTTTTCAAGGAGGTGAGGTGGATTGTACCATGACTGTGGACTCGGAGGATTTTGTCAGATTATTCACGGGACAGTTGAACCCAGCTCATGCGTATTTGCGAGGACAAATTCAAATCAAGGGAAGCCAGGCAAGATTCATGAAGCTTGAGAAGCAGTTAATGGAAAAGATGAAGTCCAAACTTTGAGATTGTGAATTTTAAGACCTTTGGAGATATGGCTGATGGGTCTGTCAGTAAGGGTCATAACAAGTAACACCTTGTATGGCTGAGTATCCTGGGCTCTTGATGTTACGTGTGAACTTTTTTTTATTTTTTTTATTTTTTTTTATTTTTTTTAATTTTTTTTAATTTTTTTTTATTATTATTATTAATTATCTATTTTTTACAGCACGCATACTTACATTATTAATTACAAAAAACTACGTATAAAACTACAACAATACAGCTACTTACGCTAATTACAACTTGCTCTAATTACAATGCTTGACGAAAACAACAGTATTATTTAAACCGCTTACGTTACACTACTTTTTAATCGCGGACAATTACTACAAACTTTTACTACAGTTACTAGAACTAGTGAAAACTGCAAAAAAAAAAAATGACAAGAAAGCGACAATTTACAGTATATTTAGCTAACTTGTCTGCTGTTGATGTTTGTATTCACCGAGGCACAAGCAGCAAGTTTGTTATGGGTGTGAAGATCAAGGTAACATGTAACTAAAGATTTAGTGACAGCCCTGGCGACCTCATCTCATTCCTCATCGTGCCCCGCAGGACACCTAAGGCCATAAAATGGCGGCCTACTCTTGTTTTAATTTTCTTTTTTACGACATCTTACTTTCGTTAGAAACGAGAATTTATTGCTATGAAACAGAATGTGTCGGTCTCCATAGATTTTCAGTTTCTCAAGCGACTGAGGTGAAACATGAATCAAGTTAAGTGATGCGACACCATGTCTCAAACTTTCTACAAATAGGGGCAAGTACTTGATTGCTTCTAATGAAAACAGAGAAGAGTCAGCTCTGCCGGCGACAGTTGTAAGACTAACTAAGGCAGGCATCTCTCTTTACCGGGTAGCGGACACTGAAGTATTGAATAGCCACCTAAGAAGTGTGGGGATTTTTTGGTGAAAAAGCACTTTAGAAGCGAGGCGTCAAAAACTGGCGTAACAGGCATCGAAAAAAAAAAGAAAAATCGCGAAAGCAGGCCAAAGTAAGTGTCCTCGACTATCTGTTAATTAGGGAGATTTGAGTACAAGTTCCTCTTCTCAATTCTAGTTTGCAGGCATCACATTGTCACGTCACATACTTATCTCATCCCATGACTACCCTCTCCGAGGGTTCTGGATTCGAAAATTGCACTCGCACTCAATCTGGTACCCGTAGTCTAATCTTAAGGTGCCTAATTTTTTCCCAAACCTACGAACTTACAGCAAAGACAGACCACCTTCTACCTTAAAGAACGTCTGTCAACTGCTGAAAAAAAAAAAAATAAATAAAACGTTTAGCTCGCGTACGATTAATTTATAGAACATAAAGATGATCTTGAACATTGTTCATCTATGACAGATTGCAATAAAATTGTCTATCATTCGATGCAATTTCCCCCTCCTTTTCACTGGCCGAGAGCCCACCACGTAACATGTAAATAACTGCCTACAAGTAATGGTCTGCTCATGCCTAAATGTGCTTTGCTGCAAATAAGTTCTGCTCATTCGTAATTGTAACCACATTCTTGGGTGAAAATGGTGGATCGCTTCCCCGAGCTTTCAGAGAGTGATTTAAATATAAAAGCAAACTTGGTGATCGAACGATAAAACAATTATTGAACTCGGTTATCGCAAAATATCGTGATTTCATTTGCTAGCCTGTGTCAAATTTCGATATTTTGCTCAGCCTAGTCCAAGAATTGTTTAATTAATACTTTTGTCTACCGGACATGTAGACAAGGTGTAGATCAGTTTTGCCTCGGTAACAGTCGGTTGCGGCACTGAGAAACAGTGAGAAGTCTTCCCTCAGCTAATGCGTGCTTTCGACAGCTCTTTAAGCCCAAGTAGCTATTTTGTTGCGGCGATCCAGAGTATCTTTCAACCAAAAGCGCTATGTTGAAACGCTCAACTGTATCTAAATTACCTAAGTTCAATCTGCGCTCACGTGACTAATTTCATTGGCTGTATTTACCAAGCTTGTCTTAACCAATCAGAACGGGCAGAGATTCTGGACGGAAATATTCCTTGCATGCTTGTTTTCGTCCTTCACAAAGGTCCTGGGTTCAAATCTGGATAGATTTGTGTTTGGTGGTCCGGTAGTCAACTCCTCCACGTTTTGTATATGGCCAACTCGGTCTCAAACCAGTTGAAATGTTTGGCAAGTTTCTGTTTCTGTACAGCATTTGGTTTTGTTCCATGATGTAAGCTACTGGAACACCAGTAATTGTGTTTACCTCATAACATTTTGTTTGTTTGTTTGTTACCTTACTTACTTTCTTTCCTGCCTGCGTAGTTAAACCTGCCAGGGGAAGAACTAGTCATTGAATGCTGGGATCATGGAAACATCCAAGTTTCATCACCACAATCAAGTTGGCATGCCCCGGGTGAAGAAAATATATTAAAGAGGCGTATACTGAAATAATTTTAAGAGCACAAATATTTCACTTGAAATATGCTGTAAATGCAATATCTCGGCAAGAATTTGAATGAGAGTGCGTTCTCGGGGTCCATTGAAAACTACTCAAGAGAGTAACCCTTCGCCGTTTACGCCCGCAACACAGCCTTCAAGAGAGTTACTTACATATTTTCTTGGGATTTTCTTTCCATGAAAGCTTACTGCCTGCCTAAGTCCCGTACACTTTATTCAGTCCTATACAGAGCCTAGACAACCTGCGATAAGAACGAGTTTAAAGAGTTTTGTTGCTATTGATATATTTGATAATGTGTCTTCCCTTCTGACTCAAGAAGCCTGTCCCCGTCCGGCTCTTAGCAATTCACAATCTGAATATCAGGGCGCTTTTCATTTAAGAAAAATTCTGGTTTGGATTTCCGAAAATTTCTCGTGACGAATGGAACAGCATTTTCCGGATTTTTCGAAAAAGAGGAAAACCTTACCAGGTATTCCGCAATTTCGGAAATTTCTATTCTTGCCGGGAATTTTCGTTCTATTTGAATTTCTTTCCGGAATTTTCGGTTGAATAGCTCGTTTTTCGAGAAATAAACAATTTCCGGATTTTCTGGAACCTTTCCCAGCAATTTTCCGTACCATTTGTCCCCGTTTCTAAATTTTCAGAAATTCTGGTTGAATGGAAAGCGCCTTAAATATGTTTCTTGTGTTGACGTTATGCAGATGTTATCGAAATTCCAACACTATCAGACCAGCACCAATCACATTCAAGAGAAATGCGTTAGCCACTTAGACAATCTATTTGCATGGTTTCTATGGAGATATCTCGGCGCCGCTGTTAAAAGTGTCGGGCGTCAACTTTCTTTTCACACCACGACGCACGAAACACACTGTACAGAATTATCACTGGCAATGCCAGGGTCAATCACGTGGCTTTTATTACGAAGCTGTTCACCCCATTGAACCGTCAGCCACGTGTCATAGTCAAAACGCACGGGTCTCATCCCAAAGAAATTTTCAACGCATTGAATCAGCCAATCAGATGATCTGTATTAAATTGTTCTCATCACCACTGGATACAAAGAATCCTCTTGTATAACCAATGTACCATTCAGTATCACCAGTGCTGCCAGAACGATATGGAGCTATATCAAGGTATTTCTGTTTTTTTTCCCTTCCTAGAACGATTTTTCTACCTGTATATTTTTCATCCCTTGCAAAGCATTGTGTAGGTTAATCACAATAGTCGAGAGCAAAAACGACACAATTAGTACCAATATTACTTTTTTGATTGTGTTTTAATCTTTTTTTTATTGTACGTTGTTTTTAAAATGTGGCTAGAACTTATTGACTCATCGCTTTTTTGACTTCGACAGCGAATCAATAGAGACAAACAGATTTTGGGTTGTCCGTAAACTTCGAGAAATGCTGCAAATCTGAATTTCAAGTCGAGGAGACGGCTGAAACGGAAAAACCGTTGTAAATAAAAAATCGAACTTGAGATTGCCAATGACTTAAATCTACAGGTTGCTCCGTTTTATTCGTTCAAATCTAACGGTCAGTGGCCATTTCTCCTAGACGCAGTGAATATTTCTTCCACACATTTGCCGTGTCCAAGCCTCCCCGTCGGATGTTGCGGCTGCCATTTCTATCCAGGTATAGTGATGTATAGTGTTTCCAGCAAATATCTGGGAAAACAGTTTTTTTAATCACATCTTCAAAATTCGACATCTTCAGCTGATAGTATTTCATTATTTTCTTGTACGGACCTCGCTGCGCTCGGTTCGTACTGCTAAGACCTGGGGCAATATTCCCAGTTATTATATGGCTGTGCTTCACAAGGATTGGGAACTACCGAATTCACGACTTTGATTGGCTGAAATCGATATCGAAGGCTAGATCGGTAATGTTTTGTAATGAAAAAAATGCGAACTAAAATGCCAAAATATTCAGTATTTTCTTCTAACAATATTCATTTATGGAGGTGCCAAAAAGCCTGATGAGAAAAAAAAGTATAGAGAACGACCAAACTTTGGCAGAATTAAGTTCAGCTCATCGCCGTTCGCAAGCAAAATTTAAATGTCATCTAGTTAGTACAAACCAGTTATATTAAACGAATTAAATTGTTCTTATTTGCCATATAATAAACATCTTATTAACCGAGCTTAATCAGTCTGTATGGGAGAATCTTGACCTCGATCGTGTGTACAGACCTCACTGCGCTCTGTACTCACGGCCTCGGTCAAGATTCTCCCATACAGACCTCCTGCTCGGTTAATAAGAGCTAAGTACAACTCTCGCACTCGGTTAAAGGTAAATTTTGTAGTGCGACGACTTACTCTCGAGATCATGTAATGAACTCACCATTAATTCGCAACGCAACGGGTATGTATATAACAAAAGATTACTGATTTTAATTGACCCTTGTAGAAGGTCTGAAAGACACTCTTTTGAAAATGTTTTCGATTCTCCCCCTTAGTAAAGCAAGGGAACAATAAACAATTAGCAATAAATAATTAATAAATTAATCAAGTTGTTGTTGTTGTTATTTTTATTTTTGCGAGGAAATTATGCCCACCCTATCTCTACCCCAAGACGTTACCCGGCTGTATATTGCCTTCCACAAGACCAAGGGTAAGATTGCATGTTTTATATTAAAATGGCGTACAAACGTTTTAGAATTGGTATAATGTCCAGAGGTGAATATAAGAATTAGACATTCTGATTGATCGAAAAGCTCGGCACACGACGCTATATTCACCCCACTAGAGCTTGCTTACTAAGCTCGTAACATTTGCCCATCTCGGCAAGTAAACGTGATGGACAGTTGCGGAATGAAATTTTCATTTATTCGAAAGACACCACTTCAAGTCCAGGATATTCAAAAGGATGGCTGTTGTCGCCCTTGAACCCACAGTCTTTTCAAGAACTCGTATTCAAGGCATTTAAGAATCGTAAACGCAGTGGTTACGTTGATCGCCAGCAGGTCAGATCGATTGACCCAAATTTATTTTTCTTCAAAATAAAGCTACTCATTTTTAGACGATGATGACAACTGTGAATGAGGTCAACAACGATAAAACCAAGGTTCTGGACGAATTTACTTTTCGTAGTGTTTTGCTTGTTTGTTTTACTGCCGAACTCGATGAGTAAATTGATTGAAAATTGATGTCCATGTAAGCTTATTATTAAAACTACGGCTGCAGACGTGTGTGCACACGAACAATTACGTCTGTGTTTTTATGTTTTAGTCCGTTATTTTGTAGTCCTTGATATTCATCTCTGAAAATTACACAGGTTCAGTGAACATTGGTGAATATTCACCTCGACTTCATCTCGGGGAATATTCACCAATGTTCACTTCGCCTTCGGCGAATAATTGTTAATTATGATTTTTAGGTACACGCCCAGTAACTTAGTACGGCAATTATGCCGGGATCGAACGACAAAAATTAAGTTACTTCAAAACCGGCTCAAAAAAGAAATTTCTTAGTGTAACAGCACCTTTATTTTCTTCTATTTTTTCACCCCTACACAATTTTGGCGACTAGCATATTTTACCGCTTGTGGGTCAGCAGTGGAAAATTTGTCGCGTAGCGCGCTTCTAAAGAATGAGAAGCATTCATATGATCTTTTCGTTTCTCGAGTTCTCTTGTTGTTGGTCATGAGCTGTAGGATTGTTTTACGCGCGTATAGAACAAGAAATATACAGGATTTACGTTTAATGTTTAGATCTTTTTTTCTCAAGCGTTACGCGTTTCCTATCTGTTACATATTTTGTAAAGTAGTTTTGTGCAATGGAAAACTCCCAAGGGGCGCTCTTTACTCTTTTTAATGTAGACAACTTGAAAATGATAACGAAAGCCGTTTCTTTTTCTCCTCCACTCTTTACTTAAGTTTCTTCTTCTCGCTCTCTTAGTAGGCTTTAGTCTGTTGGTTTTTTGTTATTTTTGTTGTTTTGGGCGTTTTGTTTTCGTAACATCTACAGCACACTTGGAGGAAAAAAACCAAAATTTGAAACGCAAAAATTTCTCTCCCTCTCCCCACCCCCCCCCCGCCCATAATACCCCACTCCTCCCGATGATGGCCTCTCTTCCCTCCCCCTCCCCGATATTTGCCGTCCTCGAAAATAAGCCGATCAAATACGCCTTATGAATAATTATAAGTTCCGAGCTAATTATCAAAATTTTGTGGTATTTTACAGGCACAGCTGCTCCTCCCAAGCCCCTATGCTTTATGGAACTGAAGGCGACTCCAGAGCAATTGGGTTTTCTCCTTCCTCTCCATTACACACTCGTTGTGCGACTCTTTCACCGTACGCTTGCTTTCTTTCTCGTTCTCCTGTTATTACTGGCTATCGTCCGAGAGACGAAAGGCTTCTGTCGAGTAATAATGCAAGGAAACAGGCCCAGTGTCCCGTATGCTACAAAACATTTTCTAAATTTGGATCGATAAAGGTATGTTCAAAGGAAGCTATATTCACATCGTATCAAACTCAAGCAGGGCCAGGGGCGGATCTAAATAAGGGGAGGGTGCAGAGGGTGCGCACCCCTCCCCCCTGAGAGAAATCTTCTTCTCTCGTATTCGCTTTTAAAATTTGTTTGCCTTACCAATCAATTACGCAGTCAATTTTTGCAGTTCTTCTCTACTTTTGAGTTGGAGTTATAACAAAACACTTAATGACTGGCCCCACGGGAAACAGTGAGTTTTTGAAACAAAACAAAACTCATTGTTTCCCGTGGGGCCATAAGTGCTTCAGTGGCGGATCCAGACCTTAAGCTATTAAAGGGGGGAGGGGGTGGTTTTGTTTTGCTTGCCCTGCCAGCTTTTCTTCCTTCTGTGATTTTTTCTTTTTCTACCCAAAATAACGCGGGGGATGGGACGGGGGCTCCGGGCCCTCCCCTAGATCCGCCATTGCGGGCTTATTATTCACCAAAAAGTTAAACTTTTCGGGTGTTTTACTAATAGTTTTGCATGAGAGGTGACAGTGGAGATTAACTCGTTAGTTGACTAACTATAGTTACTGTTTTTATTTAGCTTTTCTTTATTCTAAATGTCCTTTTTTTCTATCAGGTTCACATGCGAATCCACACGGGTGAGAAACCATTTCATTGCCGTTTTTGTCTCAAGGGTTTTACTCAAAGCGGAAACCAAACACACGAGCGAATTCACACTGGCGAAAAACCTTATCGGTGTCAGAACTGTGGCAAACGTTTTACTCAGTCTTGCGCTCTTAAAAAACACCTGAAGACTCACTTTAACCGAGCCTGAAAACTTCCAAGAATGTGGTTAACCTAGAAAACTAATATTTGTGCTTAGGGATAAAAGTAAATCGTTGTTTAAACACCTTAGCTCAGTCACGGTACTGATTTTGAGTTAAGAAATATAAGGAGTAATGCTATTCGACGTTTCGATTTATCCAACATCATTATCAAGAATAAAAATCGTTGACTGCCAAAGTTGTTAAAAGAGTTGAGTTATGAATATCATTAGGCGGCATTCTTTCCTGTGTGCGTGACAATTATTCTAGTGGAATAGCTTCGCGAATCGAGTCCGATTGCACGTTCAATGATGGTTTGAGATCTTGTATTAATGCCTATAGGAAGAAAATTTAACCATGTAAATCATTGTTTCATGGACAGTGCCTAAGTCATAATTTTTTTCGGGCTACGACCCTGGTAAAACTAAGCTGGTAGAACTAGAATTAATAGGATAATGTCACTTCCTAGTACCGTTACAGCTTCGTTCCCAGGGCCTTTTCCCTTGCTTTGTGAAAAGGCCCTGGGAACGAGGTTGGTACTGTTCTTAACATTGCCCCAAGTCCGCTTGTATTACTGGTATTAAATTAATTTGTACGCCTGGGTGAAAAGGAAGTGCAGTT
This sequence comes from Orbicella franksi, assembly GCF_964199315.1. Classification (NCBI taxonomy): domain Eukaryota; kingdom Metazoa; phylum Cnidaria; class Anthozoa; order Scleractinia; family Merulinidae; genus Orbicella; species Orbicella franksi. The sequence goes on from NC_138158.1 coordinate 10,898,870, forward strand.
TCTTGCATTTCTTTAATGTTCTAAACTCTAGCAATCTAAAGCTGTATCCACAAAGGACGGTGTATAATTTATATTCCTGCACCCGTAGATTACATTAGATCTTGAATTAGCCATATGCCGATTTTCTTTCAAATATTATCTCCTCAGTTTTATTTCACTATAAATACAGCAGGGAGGGTACATTTTAAACTAATTATTTCAGAACGTGCAAGCTTTTGCACGGGATAACAAGCCGTCCAAACAAATATTGTGGTAAACATTTTTACTAATAAAGTTAACCGCTTACTCGAAACTGTACTTAGAATATGGACTCAGGGTCGCCTTTGGCAAGAATTTACTGCTATCATTATTATTATTATTATTATTATTATTATTATTATTTTTTTTTTTTTTTTTTTTTTTTTTTTTTTTAAGATTCGTACAAGTACAGGTGCTTAACAATAGGACATAAGTCCCCTATTCGCCAAGTACGGATTTAATGCATTGGTTAGTGAGACAGACTGCATGTTCATAACGTAAGCCTATGTTAGCTTAGGTTGTAGTATTAAGAGAAGGAATTACCCTGTTTGTTGGTGACACATTTGAGGGCCTCCCGGGGGTTTGGCATGTTCCCTCGATCCTTTGAAAATGTCACTTTTTTTCTTTTTATCGCTAAAAATAAATTCTACTGTTCCCTAAAATTTTTTTGTCAAAGTTCTCTTTAATACTAGGGATATCCCTTTTTGCCTTGAAGTAAATACTCATGTTCCCTTGTTCCCCCAAATCCCTGGGAGGCCTTCACATTTGTAAAATAGGCAAACGAAACAGTGCATATTTTAAGAGCAACGGTAGTCGTTGCTAAGGAAGCCGTGGAGTCGGTATTTGATTTTATGTTGTAATTGATATTGTGTGACTGAAAGCTAAACTTGAAATAAACTGATACAGTTGGTCACTGGATTGACTGGAATCGAAAAATGTGCTCAGTGGTTAAATGGCTCTGTTTTGTCTTTATTGGAAAAAAAACGTTTCTAAAGATAAATAGTCTAATTGCGTCATGTGTAGGCATTTTTCAATAGAATGGTGTTTAAAGAAATTATATTGATTACAGTACGAAGACCTAAATTCAGAAAATTTCAATATTTTACATGTACACCGACTCCTAACCACGATTTTGAAACATTAGTTAAATGTCTTCCAATTTCTCAGCTAACTGAACAAGTAAGCTGATTATTGTCAGTTTGTGTTTATTGCATAGTTAGTATGTAGCTAGCTTTCCCTGACTCTGTTTGGATCTCTTCAAACGTTGAGTTAAATGATTTCACAGCGAAAAGACAATCAGTTTTCACTAGCTTTCACTGCATCCCTAGTGTTCTTTGGTCCTTGTTTTCATAACATGGCACAATGATTATGTATTTACAATGCGAAAGAATTGCGGTTTTCATCTGAGAACGAATGAATAAACGTACAACTATCTATCTCTACATGAAAACTCTCGCAAAGATCTCTTTGTTTCTCTAGCCAAAGATTAAAGAAGATTAGTCTTACGCTTAGGTAACGAAGCGTTCTTGAAAGATAGCCATTGCCTTTTCATACATGAATGCACCGGGACATCCCACAGGCTGCAGTGATTTAATCTGTATTAGTATAAATCTACTAGCGTTCTATCACGAATGCCGTTCTCTGATTGGCTACGCTACTCACTATCTATTCTGTGATAGATAGTGAGTAGCGTAGCAGTGTTTCCTTGTTAACAAAATGAGGGCCACTTCTTGGCGTTTTCGAAGTGTGTGAGAAGGATTTAGATAAAGTTTTGAACGACTAGTAGATTTATACTGAAACAATTAGATTATTCGCTTTCGATTTCTATGCGTGATAGTTGACTCGAACTGCGCCCTCGTCAACTATCACGCGATAGAAATCTCGAGCTCATAATCTAATTGCTTATTGGTAGAAGTCTACTAGTATACTAATGCAAATGCTGTAATCTGATTGGCTGAGCCATTGAACACTATCAGCCATTAGTGTGCAGTGGCTGGAGGTCGTCTAGGAAATGACGACATTTTTTTCTTTCTTCCGAAGTTTTAGAGGAAAATTTCGATGCAAATGGATAATTAAATTCCCGAGAAGTCTAAACGAAGGACATTTACGGTTTCTTGACTTTTAAAAAAGGTGAAATTATTGAAAAAACTGATGCGCGAGCACACAACTTCAATTTTAAATGATAAGTCAATCCGAGCGATCTTTTTTAGGCGCAAAGTTTAATAATACGTCAAGAAAATAATTGGAAACCGTTATTTGAAGTAAATTTTAGTAAGAATTCTACTAAAACAGTTAGATAGTTGATTGTATTTATAAGAAAGCAATTCGATAGAAACATGGGAAGTGTGTTGCATTTCTCCAGTAATATAAACAAAAACTGATTAACACTCACTTGTTCAACTGAGTATTTATTGAACACGGTACGGTTTCTACCCTTCCCCTGGTGCAACCCAACCGCTGACCGCGGAGCCGGAGAAACTCTAGGCTCAGGATTGTGTCGAGCAACGTGCGCGTGGAGTTATGGGCCTGTTCCGCTCCCGGCTAGCCATCAAGCACCACTCTTTTTGTTACCAGCCAAATGCAGCGTCCTCTGGGGATGAAGCAGGAACGAATCACTATTGCTGTTTTCTCTCGCATTTGCTTTTATCGCTGCAGTAACGGAGATAATATTTTGTTTAGATCTCTGCATATTTTAAAGATTACGCAAAAAAAATAAATAAATAAATAAGACCGGAGGCTGATACGATGATACAAACTTAGTAACCACGTTCTCGTAAGCGAGTGTTTTATAGCGAGATAACGCTCTCGTCATAATAAAACGAAATGATTAAACGACGCCATAGCAGTAACTCTTGTTCTTTTGGCTAGGCGGCTACAAATTATGCCAATCCCACCATTGAGCATAAAGATATAACTAACGATTTGCAGAGGCTGAGCGACAAGTCCCACAACAATGTAAGTTGTTAGAGGAGTTACGGTCGTTTGCTTTTCACTCCCACTATTCGCACCAGTCCCTTACTAAGCGAGTATAAATAAGAGCTGTGCGTCTCATTTCAGCCCAGTTCGTGTAAGAATCCTTCGCTTCGTAACCTCACGTGTTATGAACCCTACGCCGGATTATCAAGTTCTCGTCCGTGCTGCTTGCACAGCTCCTGATTCCTTCAACTGAACTAAACGCGCACAGCAGATCCAGTTTATGGAAATCCAAATCCGGCACCCTCGCTGGTACAACAGAATTCGAACTTTTTCTTGTGGTTTGTTCATGTTCCTTTTAGTCGTTATTATTCCGTAATGTTCCATATTCCGTTGCCTGGCTTTTATGTTTCCCTTCCCGTACACGCCCTTTTAAGAATTTTCACGCTTTTTCTGTGAAGTTGCAGAACTGTTTATTATTTTATGCTTGCTTTGCCTCACAAACGCCGGGTTTGTGCAGTGCCTTTCCCTCGACTCCTTTCAAGTTTGCAGGTTTTGTTATATTCGGGATGTTTTTGTATGCGTGTAATGCTTTTCCCTCAACTCCCTTTATTTTGCACGCTTTTTTATCGTGATTCAGTATTGTTCTTGAAGTTGTATGCGTGCCTTGCCTTACAAACATCGGGTTTGTGCAGAGCTATTCCCTCAACTCCCTTTGATTTGCACGCTTTCTTATTTTCAGTAATGTTCTTGCATGCGTGCTTTGCCTCACAAACATCGGGTTTGTTCAGTGCTAATCCCTCGGCTCTCTTTAGTCTGCACGCTTTCTTATATTTAGTAATGTTCTTGTATGCATGCTTTGCCTCACAAACATCGGGTTTGTTCAGTGCTATTTTTGGTTGCACGCTTTACTACGTTGTTTACTATTCAGTGATGTTTTTGTCGAGGTTGCTTAGCTTCGCAGATGCCGGGCTTATGCAGTACTGTTCCTTTCGCTCGGTTTAATTGTTACACGCTTCTTTTCTTGGTTTGTAATGTTCAGTGATATGTTCCCCTTGTTTTGCTTTTAGTTCGAACACCCATGTTCTTGTAACTTGTGCAATTACCTTGGATTTATGTTGTCATGCACGTGCTGTTGCATCGTTTCCCCTCTTCCCATGGTAGCCCTGAAACAAGTTCCAGGTCGGGGGCTTATTGAGTGTTGGTGACAAAGACTGTATGTTTTAGACTGACTTGCATTTTTTCCCCTGAGCCTTATGCAATATTGAAGAAAACTGGGGGTAACTTTTTATTATTTTTTCATAGTGAAAGCTTGTCCGTGAACATGAATGTCTCAGTTTGTTTTCTGTTTGTTTGTTTTCCAAATTCTACGCTTTCAATCTTGAAATCTCTGCCCGTCTTCATTTAATTGTCTTGTCTCAGTTTAGATAATTGGTAAAACAAACGACTGACCGCGACGAAGTATTTAGGCCAAGGAACTAGGAAAACACTACGGATCTTACACTACGTACTATCTGCCTCTCTGTGGAAGTGCTGGCCAAAAGTATCGGAGGCGTCACTCTACGCGCTTGCTGCTTTACTCCCCTGGAAAATGTTGAACACGGGGTAGGAATTGGACTATTTATATACTTCTGTTCAATTTTTTTCCCAGTTTAAGTTCATTCATCCCTAATCTGTTTTTTTATTTTTAGAAAATTAGCCGGTAAAACGATTTTTATAACCGGCGCAAGCCGTGGAATTGGGAAAGCCATTGCACTAAAAGCGGCCAGAGATGGTGCGAACATTGTTATTGCCGCTAAAACCACCGAACCTCATCCTAAACTACCAGGAACTATATACACTGCAGCGAAAGAAGGTAAAATAAACGTTTAGCTTTGAGGAAACTAGACCACAAGCTCTAATGTATACTGTAAGACTTCGAATGTTCATGAATGACTTGCGCTAGTTGATGTGACTTCAATGTGCGTCGTGACTGTGGGAGATCAAAGTTCCTAGTAACTTCATGCATGCCGCCGAAACCAGAGTTATTGTAGCCCTCTAGCATCTATGAGGTTAATATGAACTTGTCATCGACTTCCTGGAGAGGAGAAATTTTTTCCTGCATAGCTGGCTGTGTTAATACGACTATGTTCACACTAACTTGGTCTCGCTGAGCACTAATGTTAACACAGCTTTTGTTCCCTTGTGCCCACACCAGAATTTGGGCACAGTGCCTGCGCCCGGTTTCAAGGTCTTGATCTTGTACTTGGGCACTAAATGGTACTTGGCTACTTGGAGCACCAGTGTCTGAGCGCAAAACTATTTTGTGCTGGTGTCCGTGCTCCAGTGCTCCCGTACCAGGTGTCAGGTAAACTCAGCCTCGGTTGGAACTTATCAGAAACAAGTGTCAGAGCTATGAGAAAAGTGGAGAGGAGGAAGTTGAGCCATAACCTACCAGCATAATTTTGCAGGTCTTTTGATTGTTCCCCGTTCCATTGCCTTTTGTGTACCCAGCAGCATATGATTCTTCTGGTGAATGTGAGCAACACAACCAATTAGAGAGCACCTTACAATATGAAACTTTTGAATTTTATTGCAAGCTCATTTCTTTTATGGTTTGCTTCCCCCATTTCCAGCTTATTTACTTCCTTTTTTAACCTTTTGAGAACCACAATCGCCATTAAATTTCCCATGACTTTCCCTGGTTGATATGGATGTTTTCCTGGCCTGGTTTGCTCAAAAGGTGGATAATGCTATCCACCAGATAAATCACTATCCAGCAGATAGTCTGGTTTGTTTTGTTAACACTTAGCCACTAGATAACGTTATCCAGTCTGGGGCCTGAACTGCACAATGATGCAGCAAAGGGTGAAGGGTGAGTTTTCATCAAAGTTCGTAAAGCAGCAAAGGCTTCCTAACCCTTAGTGCAAATGATAATAATGCTAAAGATTATAAAAGCAATTGTCAAATTGTCAAGGGGTCAAATTTGTTTCAAAGTTCCCTCAGTTGCTTATTCCTCTACATAACATCCAGGGATCCCCCCTCTCAAAGAAGTACAACTGTAGATGACAAGTTCCAAATACTGGTGAAGTGTTAAGAGTTATTAAAACAGAAAACAAATTACAAATAACAACAAGGGAAACAACTGTGCTTTCACAAATGTGTATGTAATTGTGTATATGTTGTAGGTGAATTTGTTCTTTATGTCAGAACGATTGCAACCTAGGGGGAGGAAGGGGGAGTCTGGGACCAAATTAGACTGTCAACAAATTTGAGTAACTTTGTAACGATTGCTTGTACGGTCTAGTATAACATTTGACGGTGATTATAACATTTTGAGGGTAACAGTGAACTTCAAAGTCAGAAATCAGGTGTGGGGCAATGATGTGAGGGGTTAGTGTTAGGGTTAGGTTAAGTTGGGGGGTTGATATGATACCCTGCCAGGGTAGGGTAGGGTTAGAAACTGAGGGGTGTGGGTGGTGCGGATTTAATTCTTGTGAAGAACCTTCCAAAAAGGGGGGAAAAACTAGTTTCAAAAAATTAATCTAGGTTGAAACAAATTACAGCTGTAATCTAGATTGAAATCATTCTAACCTAAAGAACAAATTGACCTACACCATACACATTTCAAATGAGTGTTCAGTATTTCCATTATTGGCATTATTAATGTTTAGGAAACCTCTTAATTTGGTCCATGTCGTGTGTTTTTTCTACTAGGTACATGTAACTCAACTAGTACAACTGTTGTAGGGAGAAAACAAGACAGTGCTGTAATTGTTCTTTTGAATTTTTGTGCTTATAAATAGTTGAAGAGGCTGGTGGAAAGTGTCTTCCCTGTGCAGTGGACATTCGTGATGAAGGTGCTGTAACCGAGGCAGTGCAAAAGGCTGTGAAGACATTTGGTGGGATCGATATACTCGTTAACAATGCTAGTGCCATAAGCTTAACAGGAACACTAGAAACACCAATGAAAAGGTGGGATTTTGATTGTAGTCAATAACAGTTCTGCTTTTAGTACAAAGTCGTTATGAGCTCCATGAGTCTTGTCTTGTGTCATAAATATATATACATAATATAAAATTGCACATTTGTAGCTGAAGTGATGTTGTGTAATGTTCCTAGTTTTGCATTGTGTATATAATTCTCAGCATTTTTTATCCCACCTTTACAACAGAGATGTTAATAATTAGCGATCTTTTAAATTATTGTGCACATTATCTTAAATTAAAGTTTTCAATCTTTTAGCAGTATAATTTTATAATACGAAATAATGTACATCGTATTACTGCATGCAATGTGACCAATAAAATCTCAGAGGGAAAGAAAAACTGGATCATGTTACTTCACTCATTAACTCATAGTCTAGTACTCATTTGTATCAGTATCACTGAACATTAAATTATTATTTACTGACAACTGGTATCCTGGAAGTTTCAGTTCACTCAGGCTGCTGTTCCTGAGGTGTAAACCATTCTATGTGCCTCATCCTTCTATCATGCTTATTCCCAGCTTTATGAGCACTACAGTGTACTGTCAGAGCATTTTATTAGCCACACATAGCTGGCAAAACCATGCTATCAAACTCAATGTGTGCAAGTGTAAATCATAATACAGCAATGTATGCTTGTGGCATAGCAAAGGTAACTCTGCATTGCATTTCCATTGGCAATGCCTATACAAAACCATTGATTCCTGGTTTAGCTGTGTGTCTCTGAGTTATGATGCACCTGGGAAGTTTGGAGAGCATGCATGGAGCTAGAACTGTGCCTTAAGCAACTCTTGCACTTCCTTAAGTGCAGGTCAATTATTGGTAATTGACCCTTATAAACTTACTGTGGCTATCAATGAATTATGGTTGAACCTCTCTCAAATGGCCACTGTGGAAAATTAGTTCCTGTTTTTTTTTTTTTTTTTGAGGTGGTCTTTTTACATGTAGGGAAGTGTATAACTATTAGAAGGTTACAGTCATGTCTTTGCCCACTGTATAACCTGCATTCAGGCAGTTTTTTAAATATATATAAGGAGGGAGGGTACGGTCGGAGGTTACCCGCTGTATGGAAGTGGCCTTTACTGGAGGTTTGAGCACAACTACGTGGAAGTGTATTAATTAATAATATCCATGTCTGGCTGAACTTGTACAAACTCTTGTCCACTACTGTCAGAGTGCTATATGTGACTCATAAGATAATTTCTGCTACTTTTCTGTTATTTCTATTCCAGATATGACCTCATGAATAGTATCAATGCTCGAGGCACATATTTGTGGTAAGTTTCCTATACTTAAAATTAAGTGTATACATGTAGTTGAGCTAGTTGGTCATTTATGAGTACACCAGAGAAATACTGTCAATTTACAAAGGGACATTGTAGTATTAGTTTTGTAGCATTTATCTCTGACTGGGTTTTTCATTTCTATTTGTCAGCTCTCAAGCCTGTATTCCATATCTGAAGAATGGAAAGAACTCGCACATCTTAAACATTAGTCCACCTTTAAGCATGAAACCCCTTTGGTTCAAGAGCCATGTAGGTAGGTTACCAAATATTATTATTTTCTTCCTAATAAAGTTTTGGCATCAATATGTTTTAAAGATCAGAGCTTAGTCAGGGTATCTTGAGTTATTTTGGCCACATGCAAAATTATCTTTAAATTGAAGGAAACCTTAAAAGAGTAGTTTGCTAGGAGAGAAAAACACCAAAGAGATAATAAACCAAAAAGGAGCAAGGATGGTTTAAGATAAAAATAATTACCATGGATTACAAACAACAAACTTGAAAAATTTAGTCTTAACTTTTCAAGATGCATAAGGCACTGTGACATAGCTCAAAGTGATGTAGCTTTAAGTGTGCAGGGCAAGTGTAAATAATACAGTTTGGATTGTCAATGCACTCTTATTGCTTATAAGTACACTCTATGTGGTCTGATTGCCTCTGATTTGCCTTGTAAAAAGCTACCAATGCTTTATCAATCTTAACGGTAGTCACACCAGCCAAGTGATGATGCTTGTGGTTATTGCTGACTTTAATCAGATGCCTTCATTCTGAGAAGGAATTTGAACCAGAGTTTTTATGTTATTATGGTTTGAAATCTTGGTGGTTACTCTCTCCTGTGGGTACCCATTGTAAAATCAAACCAAGAGAAATATCCGCCCAATATTCACGACAAGTGTCTAGAGAACAGGCACTCTGTAATAATGGTGGATACAGCAATTTGAACTGATGCAGTCTTTAGTAATCTGATGGCTGGTGGTATTACTGGTATATGTGTTAAGTATTATGGTGCCAATCAGCTGCATAATTTTGTGGCTCAAATGCACCATCAATGTGCAAGGAAAGTTGTGTCCAATGGCCTGGGGCTAGTGGATTTTGCATTTGGGTTAGTGCATTCTGTCATTTGCCTGCCCAATGGCCAGCCAAGTAAAGGGTTTTTTGTGTGTGGAAAATCTTAGCAGAAATTCACATTACAGACTGAAGTACTGTTAGTAAGAGGTAGATTATTGTAATTATCTTTTTAAATTAAATTTTTATCTATTTTAACATGTTTTGTATTTTTTAGCAACCCTTGTAAATTTACATCTTTTTATAGTTTTGGGATTAGTTTTTATTATTATAATGTAAAGTGCACTTGATAATTTCATGGAAAGTCGCCCTGTAGAAAGTTATAACTATTAAAATTTTTTTAAATGGTTAAAAGTAAAATTCTAAATTAACAATCATGTCATTAAGAATTCTTTAAGGAGCTAGACTAAGTGAGAATGGCTTTTGGGATAGAATATCAGTATACCCTTAAGCCAAGCTTGAAAATTGCTTTTCTTTGCACCCTGACCATGTAACTGGCTTGTTTTTAGCATACACTATGGCCAAATATGGAATGTCCATGTGTGTCCTTGGTATGGCAGAAGAATTCAAGGATGATGGAATTGCAGTTAATGCCCTGTGGCCCAAAACAGGTAGGATACTTCACTTACTTGCTTACAATCTGTGTACTTATATATCTTTCTGTTTGACGATTAGCCTGGTACTTTGTAGCTTTGGAGTCTGGAGCTCAAGCCTCATCTCTATATGGACTAGAACGTTGGTCATCTTTTTTTTTTTTTTAGATCCCTGAGCTTGCATAAATGTTAAAAAGGACAAACAAACAAATGAATGCCCTCAACAAACAAAGAAATGCACTACCCACCCACTTTCTCACACAGACTCAAAAAATGTAACCAAACTCAATCATCAGAATACCTAGCAATTGTATAATATTATTTCCAGCATGCAAAGAAAGTCAAGTCTGATAACCCTTGTCTGATAGCCCTGCAGGGCTTGTGTATTTTGCTATCCTACTAGTGGATTCTGCCCTTTGCTTGCCCAACACGCAAGTGACAGTTAAGTACATTCAAATTACAGAAGCACAGTGTATTGTAACCAATTATGCTTGCAAGAAAATTTTGGAGGGACTAGTGAGAATTACTTTTAGGCCAGCACATCATAGTTTATACAGGTCACCTAAAGAGAAAGGTGACAAAAATCATTAATCCTGGGATTAAATGCATGGATTGTTTGATTCAATACATGTAGCTATTGCTACAGCTGCGATGGAGATGCTTGGAGGAAAAGAAGCTCTGGCTTCCAGCCGTACAGATCAAATCATGGCTGATGCTGCGTATGTTGTAATGACACGGGACAGTCGGGCCAGGACAGGGGAATTTCTTATTGATGAGGATGTCCTCAAGGAAGTAGGAGTGACTGACTTTGAGCAGTATTCTTGTGTCCCAGGTATGCTTGACTCAGCGATGGGGTCTGAGCTGGGCAGAAATGAGCTGGGCAGAAATGAAGGGAGGTGGAGTGGTGTAAGAGGATAGTCATAATGGGTAACTGATCTGGACGTCCCAAGCCTTTTTACATCTTTTTTTTGAAGGGGGGGGGGGGGGGGTTTACTCCCATTTATCTCATATATTTATAAGCTATGTGGGTGTGTGCCGCTGTGAAGGGTATGGTTTTCAGGCAGTTTATTCTGGGATAGGGTATAGAAATCAGACATTTTGGTCTAGAGTAGTGTATAATTAATTTTATCGGAAAAGAGGCCTGTTTATATTAAATAATTTAGTCTAGAGCAGGGTCCTTTACTTGGGGTTCTGTAATAGCAATTAGAAAATAGTCCAAAGAAATTATGTGTGCTGATTGGTTTAAAATCATGTTTCTATTTAACAATAAGATTATTAGCTCGAGATTTCTATCGCGCGATAGTTGACGAAGGCGCAGCCCGAGTCAATTATCACGCATAGAAACTGAGAGCGAATAATCTAATTGTTTCAATACAAATCTACTAGTCGTTCGAAACTTTATCTAAATCCTCTTCAGAGGCACTTCGAAAACGCAAAGAAGCGGCCGCCAGTTCTTATTGCAACCACCTCTTGCAAAGTGAGGGGTTCGTCGTTACGGGTAGTCAAATTGCAAACCGTGATTGTTTTTTGACTGTGTTAAAGAGAGTGGTTGATCCTACCCTATCCCAACGAAAAGAACCGCTGATCACAGGTTATTTGCACGTAGTCACGCAATGCATCACGTTAAATCACATGAGTGACACGAGCTGTATGCGTTACATCCACAGGAAGCAAACTCATACCAGACTTTTTCTTGGACGTCGAGGACTCGTCTGCTCAAGAGATGATCGGCGCACACAAGAAGAGCACGGAGAGTGCCGCTCAAGGGAGTCAGGCAGAGGGAGTTGCAGGATTGTTCGACACGATCAAAAGCCTGTGTAATGAAGAACTCGTTAAGAGCGTCAATGGAGTTTTCGAATTTCATTTGGAAGGGAAAGAGCCTGGAGTGTGGTATCTTGATCTCAAGAACAATTCAGGTAAAAAACGATTCTCCAACGCTTCGGTTGCTATACAATGTGATTTACAAACAACCATTGTGGACTAGAGCTTTCCTTGTCATCCAACAGGTCAACCTATTGTAGCTTTGTAGTTGCGTAACACAGCAAGTCTGTCCACAGACTCTACTTCTCTTGAGTTCATCGAAATCGCAAGCAAAAGTATTGACCGTAGGGGATTTGAAAAAGTCCGAACGCAAGAGGGTGGCGAAAATAAACCTGTCTTAGGACAGACTAAACACAGTGTAGATATGTGTGGCGATAGTATTTAACAGTTCGAAACATGGAAAGGAAATCGTCGATAAGAACGTCGATTTTCCTGTGTGCTAGTTGTGTTTCCGTAGCGTTTTAGGGCTGTTTCAAAGCGATTCCAGCGAGTTTTAGTTTCATTGTTTGCCTCAAATTATGAGTAAAATTGCGTTGCTCGTGACCCCATCGTGATAATGTTCGTCGGAGCATAACGTGTTCATGTTTTTTGTGTTCTCAACAGGAAGCAGCGGCAGTGGTTCTTATCCGGGGGGTGGAGCTAGCTGTACCATGACTTTGGACTCAGATGATTTTGTGGCGTTGTTCAAGGGTCAGTTGAATCCAACTCAGGCATTCATGGCAGGAAAACTCAAGATTAAAGGCGACATGATGGTGGCTATGAAACTGGAGAAGCTCATGGGACAGATGAAATCCAAACTATAACCAACACGAGAATGCGTGACTCCTCTCTTGTGACCTTAAGTGTCACGCAAAGTCGGAAATCGTGATTGCAAAATATTGGAAGAACTTCAGAAGATTCTTCTTTAGGTATATATATTTTTAAGATCAACATACTTTCGTCTGTCGTTTATATTCTTTCAAAAGTGATCTGCTAAACTGTAAGAATTTAATTCATCGCCGTGCATTGCACATCACTTTTCGCGTCAGTTTATGAGATGGTATAGGGAAGATAGAACTTGGTCATTGAAATTTTTTTGAACACAAAGAGGACGCTGAACTTGACATGTAACGTTAGGAAACGTTATTGTGAAATTGGGACTTCATTTCTATGAAGACAAGTTATTAAAGCTCTACTGAAAATGGTAATGGA
>NC_138158.1:10916720-10976720 GCF_964199315.1 Orbicella franksi
AGGTTGACGAGAGCTCTTCGTATAATGTAAAAGATCACCATTTTTAGTTTAAAATTAAACATGCTAATACGTTTGTTGATATGCAGAATCCTCATTCTACAATCAGCAAAAAAGGGCAAAAATTAAAATATCAAGGGTTCATGGTTCGAGTGTCCTTAGTGTTTAGCTGAAAGCGGAGTTTTACTAAGAATCTTAAGATTTGATAAGGAAGTTATTCTTGTTAAATTATCCGTGTATCTTTGAGTAATTCATTTTGACTGGAAAAATAAATACTAATTAGTTTATGTTCAGCCCCCCTAATTTTTGTTTTCGGTGAAAAAAAAGTTGAATTTTACGCAAACTGACGGGAGAGAACGTGGATGATGACGAGCCTTATTTCTAAGGTATTAAAATATAGATAGGACCCTGTGCACGGTCTGATTTGTCAAAAACCCATGTTTTATCAGAGTATAAAACAGAGAAAAAGCATGTTGCATGGTTTTTCGCTACATTAACTATGGTCAACATTTTTGTTAGGGATGACGAAAAACATTTCTTTGAAGAAATCTGTGGAGTTCTCTGCAAAGCAGCAGAAAGTTTTGAAGACGAGGGATGTAGCAGTTTAGTGGTATTAAATTGCGTCAGTTTGTCGATCTGTGTGCTATGTTGTTTCTACTCGCGGCGTGTAAAATTTATATCACAAAGCAAATGTAGAGGCCTAAGCAGTGTATTACACTGTGATAAAACACTTCAGACATTTGAGAACACTCGGGAAATGGAGAAAACACTCGCCTGCGGCTCGTGTTTTCTACATTTCCCTCGTGTTCTCAAATGCCCGTCGTGTTTTATCACAGTGTAGTACATGGCTTAGGCTTCTTTATTTGTTAAATCCATCTCAAGTTATATACATTTTTAGATCACTCGATCCTGGTTTCGAAAATCCCAGGAGGGTCTAAAAAATAACAGCTTATTAAGCAGTTTTTATGCGACTTTGTATCCTGCACGAAAACATTCACCGAGTATGTATCACACAACGAGCGTGGAAGCAGTATCCTCGGAGGAACTGGGTACCATGTCAGAAGATAGCTTAGATGAGCTACCTTAAGAATAAGGCCTACATGGGCGATGAAGTCTGTTACCCTTCATCTCCTTCACGTCCAGTCGAAGGACTCTCTCTTTCCCGCTCTACATAGGGGTTGAACAGGAGAAGACAGTCCAGGATAACTTCCATACCCATGCTCCGAACACCGTTATCATTCACAAAAGTTTTTTCCACGAGACCTCAATGCTTTAAGGTATTGAAAAGTGTCACATTTCTTTATTCTTCCACAGTTAACAAATTCTGCAACTCGTTATGAACAGTATTTCTTAATCTGGTGGCCCTGTTTACAAAATCATGAGACTGAAGAAACTTCCTGACATTACTTACTTGAACGTGACAGTGTTTTACCTCTTGACTTTTAACAACACAATTTTTTAAACTTCAGGATCAACCAACAACACACTTTTATTTACAAAAATTCTCAAAACTCGTGCCACACTGTGTCAGAGGGTCAATGAAGTCATGCCGGGTAGCTCATCAACTGTACATTCTGTCAGTTGGGAAAGGATGTTTGTACACACCACTGTACTTCGCTAACGCTCCTGCACCGGCCAGAATTGGTGTCATAATACAGGCGATACCCCAGCTGCTTCCTAGAAAAGAAAAAAGAAGAAAAACACACATGAACTAAATTAATTCAAACATACCACTGACTATTATAATGAGGTTCGTACAGGGGTATTCTCGTGATGCGTGATTAGCTGATTTTATTTTAAGTGAAACTTGAATTTAGGAAATTATTCTTCGTGATCCGTGACCTGAAGGTTTTGCGTGACCCGTGAAGAACCTGAATGATTAACCGATATTCGTGATTTTACCACTCTATTCTACCAGATTTTGAGACGCAAGTCCTCCGAATGGTTAGAGTCGTCTATCGAGAGTGACCGGCTTTGCAATATGGAGCCTTAACGCTATTTTGCTTTCTTCAAACACTCTTTCTAGTGTAAGAACAGGTCATTAAAAAAGGATCTTACTTGCATATTTTCGTGATTCGGGAAAACGAAATTTTTATGTCTGTGATCCTTTATTTTTTCCGTTCGTGAACCGTGCCAGAGACCCCCCCCCCCCCCCCCCCCACCCCTGTGCGACCCTCTATAACTGCTATTCAAGGGAAGTATTGTAAAATAAACATTTGCAAATGAGCTGACAAGAATCAACTCTAATGAAGGGTACATTACAGGAGTGTTCCTCTGATAAGACATAATTCACTGCCTATTACATTTTGAAGTACACTCTTCTGTGAGGACCATACGTTAAGGAAAGATTGGCTGTATAGGGCAACGTGGGAACATTTTTTCCTTCAGTAAATCCGAGTCTTAGAAGCAGGACTGAAGGGGTGTGGGGTTGGGGCAGGGCGATTTTAAAGTAGTTGAACTAAGTGCCTGCTTGAATGAGTTTGACACTTTTTCTAATAGGCTTGATTACCAGCTGCTGTTTCAGAAAAGAGCCCGCGCTTCTCTCCCAAACTCCCTTCTTGGAGAGGAACTGAAATCAGTGTTTACAGCTTTATCTCTGCTTTTCTGCTTCTCTATTAAATGCTTTATTTTTCTGCATACCTATAAATGTACATGTACTCTGTAGATGCATTTTAACAACAGTGAACAAAGCATGGTGCTAAAAGAATTAGCAGGGCTGTTAATTACGGCTGAGTATGTTTGATGGACCCTTGATGTTACAGGTGAACTGGCCTGTAGTTGATACAGTTTACCCATAAAGTAGCAAGTTTGCTACGGCTGTGAAGATCAAGGCTACAGGTGAATTCAAACTTAATGACAGCCCTGATTAGTGTTTTAGATGTACTAGATGTTCAGAAACTGTATACACTACACTGTCTTAACATTATACCACTAGCATGAGATTGCAGAGGCAACTTACTAGCCAGTCCCATAAACACTGCACTTGCAGCACCACCTATTGCCCAGTTTGTTGGGTCATCCGTTTCTCTTATTGAAGCAGCAGTGCATGTTGTTAATGCAAATGCTGTTACCGTTCCACCTGAAAAAAACAACAACAACAACAAAGGTTTTGGGTTTGAACAAACTGTATCCAGCCATAAATTTATCACACTGACTGCTCCCAGCTTCTTGTCAAGTCTCAATTGACGTACCACCAAGGGATATCAAATTATATGGCTGCTCCATACTGGGCTCAGTAAATTTGTGCACAACATTTTACTTTCCATGAATATCTGAAGTTTGGGATAACGCACATACCTAAAACTTGGAGAAGTGTATTTCTTTATTGGGTGACAATAAAAATGCTCTAGACACTCTATGGGCACTATTAATAATGGTTATCAGGCAAACATTATCAGGCAGTTACTTTGGTTTTCGTTTTGGTTTTTCTATGCTTTGAGATTGGGAGGCACGGTGGCCTCGTGGTTAGTGCATCTGACTCTGGATTGAGCGGTTCGGGTTTGAGCCCTGACAAGGGACATTATGTACATGTTCTTAGGCAAGACACCCAGGTGTATATATGGGTACTGGCAAATTTAATGCTGGGGGTAACCCTGCAATAGTCTAGCATCCCACCCAGGAGGGAGTAGAAATACTCCTAGTTGCTTCATGCTACAGAAACTGGGATAGGCTCCGGCCTGATGAGCCACTTGGCTTGTAAGCAGACTTAACCTTACGGTTTGAGATTGGCTGTATAGTCTAATTGATTTGGTTTTGGTTTATGACACTCAATAAATTGTAAATTGAAAAGCACTCTGGGATAATGAATGCATGATATGCAAAAACGACTTGCAAGAAAATCTTACGCCTTATGAATGGGATAGCCTGGGTAGGGTGCTGAGTCAAAAAATTATCATTACTAACATTACAAGAACATGTACAGTGTATGTCAGCATACCAAGAAAGAGAGAGTGGTTCTTCATCTTAATAAAGGACTGCAGGATAAGTGGTGTTGGCTCAGGATCAGGGATTTTCAAGGCAGAATAAGCAGCACCGGTAAAAACTCCTGAAATTCAAAATCACAGTAAAATGAGTTTCATCACTAATGCTCAATTACCTCTTCTGTAGTCAAAAAAAATTGTGCACATCAAATTATAAAAAAATATTGCTGTGAGTTGATTTTTAAATGGAAAAGGTTGGAAATTCCAAGTTATCTACATGTACATGTTCTACCTCAAAACAACATGAATTTGTGAAGTTTTTCAGAGGTTCACATTGAAGCGATTCAGCTGTTTATGAGAAAAAAATTCCTTTACTGTTCTTTTTCAGGTAGTATGAATAAATACTTTTAACTGTTTGTAAACTGTTAGCCTAAGCACTTTGAATTTTATTTTATTTTATTGGTCATACTCAGTCTGATAAATATCTTGATCTTGAGAATTGGTCATTAAGACCAGAATGGAAACCTGTTTCACTTTAATTGTGAGTGAGATTTAGATTTAGAAATTTGAAGTTTAAAAGCCAGATTCACGGAGGTGACAAGATTATTCTGAGAGTGGTCTGTTTTTAATCTGTGAACTTTCAAAGGTCATTAACTATCTCATGCAAAGATCACATTCCTTCGTCCCTAGATCTGCCCCTGCAGAGATACTCATTCTGATTTTCTTTAGGGGAGGGGGGCAGCTGTGACACAGGTTACAAGACAACAGTTATCTTTCTGATTATGTCTTGGCAAATTTTATAATGATCAAACCCATTGATGCCAATTGGAAATTGATGACCAATATACAAAATGTGGTTCAACACAACTGTACAGTACATGGAGAATCGATTGCTTCATTTGTTCAACCTTAATATTCTCTGATTCTGATATCAACTAAGTTTACATATGGCAGTTTCAATAAAGTTATCAAAACTTAAAAGCTTAGCTTAAGCTTAGCTTAGCAGGCGAATATTCTAACAACATGATTTGGCGAGCTGGAGAAAATAAACACTACAGTTGAATTTTATCACTTAGCGCCACAAAATAAATTAGCAAGTTTAAGCACTGAGTTTATTGAAGCACATCGTTAACTCGCCCAAAGCAAATACTACAAGAATACTTGGATTTTTGTACAGCCCTCAATGCACACAGTACAAGGCATCCAGAACACAGTACTTACCAACCATTGCCGCTTTAACGCCAAGAGTGACAGATTTTTGAACACAGTCATGACCGTCGAGTTCATCCATCCATGGTTCGTCAAATTTAGGACGGTGAGGCATTTTTCGTCCGCAAAACAGTTCAAATCCTGGACTTTCTGAAACTGAGGGCCTGGCTGGGTAACCGGGCAAAGTCTGGTCACTTAGGACCTTGGTAACCAGGCAAAAATTATGCGCACATAAATATTGAAGGGGTTTTCAAAAGTTTAGTAATTTTATCAGAATTTTATGCTAAATGTCTGGTGACATGGAAAACGAGAGACGTTCTTCTCAAGACCATAGCCACTCACTAGAACTTGAGTGCACAATGCCTGAAATACAACCACTTAAACAAAGGCAACCCCAGTTTACTTGGCTGGTTGTTGACTTTGCCTGTTTGCTTGCAGTTGGTTTGGCTTGCCTCTTATTTAAGCTGGTCGCTGTTCCATTTCGCCGAGGGTTTTACTGTGACGATGACAGCATTAACAAGCCTTATAAAGACAGTACTGTGCCATCGTCAGTGTTGTATTCCGTTGGCTTCGCGTTGGCTTATCTGGTCATTTCAGTCACTGAATGGTGCAACGAGCGAAATGACAAGAGATCTGGAAAACGTTGCGAGGGTGTGCCCTTCAAGATTGGTCCGTTGCAACTGAATTCTCTGCTTGTTCGGCTGTGCAGCTTGTTCGTTTCCTTTGCTTTTGGAGGCCTCACCACGATTTTTGTCACTGATATTGGAAAATACACTGTGGGAAGGCTAAGGCCTCATTTTCTCTCAATCTGCAAAGCCCCATCTTTCGTGTTCATGAACTGTAGTCATACGTACATCTTGGATGATGTCTGTACAGGTGATCCTAGTCTTTTGAGAGAGGGAAGATTGTCATTCCCGTCAGGACATGCTTCATTTTCAGGTACTAATTCCAGTAAAGTTTGATCAGTTGTAAAAGTGAAACCTCTGTAGTATGATAGAGGAAGGGAGGTGGGCCTTATGAAGATGGATTATGTGTACTAAAGGCATCCAGTTCCACGTTCGAGTATTGATTGATACTATCCATCAATATCATTGATTGACATCTCCACTGACATCGGTCAACACTCTGTCGACACTTGATCAACAGCCGGTTGATAGTTCGGTGTCGAGGGTATCAATTGACACTTGACCACAGATGTCTTTGGTACACTCGATCCATGAAGATAGGGTTTTTGTTGCTCAAAAAGTAGTGGGGGATTTATCTTTATCTAAATCCTCTTCACAGACACCACGATAGTGAGTAGCGTAGCCAATCAGAGAATAGCATTCATGATAGGATGCAAGTAGATTTATACTAAACCTCGATAGAAACAGAACTAGCACAAGCTGTTGAGAAGACGTAATGATGTTGTGAGCAAAGAGAATTGACATTTTGATGATCAAAGTAAACAAGTTGTTTTCTTTTTTTTGTCACAAAAATTTGCAGAAGAAGTGGAAGTTTGGGAGAACTCAAAAAGGCTGTGGAAATTCTCAATAGAAACACAGCACATTATTATTATTATTATATTATTATTATTTTTATTATTAATTTTTCTTGAAATGAGGTGCAATTATGGTGATTAACTTTTCTTTTTTTTGCATTGCAGCATATGCTGTGACATTCACAGTTTTGTACATGGAAGCCATGATCCACTTTCCTCAGAGCAAGTTTCTCAAGTTTTTTCTTCAACTGTTGGTGGTTCAGCTGGGTGTCCTGTGCTCACTGTCTCGTGTCAGTGATTACAAGCATCACTGGAGTGATGTCCTTGCAGGTCTGTTGTTGGGTGTACTTATTGCTGTGCTGATAATTGACCGTGTACTACAAATTTTTCAGAGAGACAGGAACAGTAAAACAGTTTCTGAAAATGTAGTCTAATGTAGATTACCATGGTCAAACAATGTAACAGACCTTTTTAGCAGTTCCTTTCTTATTTCACAAAACACTATAATATAATACAGCAACTAAAAATACTTTCCAGATAAAAAGACAGAACATGGTTCTGTGAAATAAATTAATTCATTTAGTAGAATTCTACAAGAGTATTCTAATGCAAATGCTGCAATCTGATTGGCTGAGCTACTCTTATACAGTGGAACCTCAATTTAATGAACCTCTATATAACAAAGTCCTTGATATAACGAACGATATTCTTCCCCCCCCCCCCCCCAGTAATAGTGAAATATATGGGAAAAAACCTCAATACACCAAAACCTCATTATAACAAACGTATTTTGCCAGTCCCCTGGCCCTTCATTACTCAAGGTTCCACCGTTCTATCAGCCATTTAAGAGTGCAGTGGCCAGAGGGTGTTCACATAGTTACAACATTTTCTGATTTCTTTGATATTTCGATGAAGATTTAGAAATATTTCGTGATAATTCAATTCCCAATAACACTAATGAAAAGAAATTGACTGTTATGCCACTTAAAAACCTCAAACTTTTAAATGAACTGAGGAGTGTGTGTGCACAATTGCAAAGTTGAAATAACTCAGAAAAGAATAAATAATTCAGTCTCTGCAATTTTACTGAAGCATGAAGTTTAATACTGCATTGAGAAATGATTGGAAATTGTTATTTTAAAGGAAATTTGGTTATAATTATACTAGAAACAATCAGATTATTCACTCGAGATTGCTATGAGATGATAGTTGATTTGGCTGAGGTATGCAGTGGATGGATACATGTATGTCCTCACTAAATATTGGCAGCGTTAATTTTCTTGTTTTCCAAAGTTTTGGAAGGAGAATTGGAAAAATTAGTGGATAATATGATCTTCCTGGGAAGATTACGGGATGGTATAAATGACTTTGAAACCTTTGCACAACCTTAAAACCCGAAAATTGTTCAGCCGATAGAAATCGTGAGCTTTCTATCTTATTGTTAATTCTAAGTCTAGAAGAAGAGAACTGTAGACATTTTATTTTTAGTTTATATATAAGTAATACTCCAAGATCAGCAATAATAATACTATGCTGAAGTCAGCATTTGTATTTATTTAACTTATGACATATTATAAATAAATAAACAATTTGGTAAATAATGTACCATATAGCACTTGTTTGTGCAGTATGAGCAACCCTTATTTCATGAAGGGTTTCATTTCACTTCTTCTTTACCCAGTAGTTTTGAGATGTCCAGTTACTGACAGCTTTAGCAGCAAACCTAAGAGAGGGAAGCACTGTACAACACACTATAATTAATATGGCTTTTATAAAGAGGAAAAAATGTTCCCCTCAATATGAAGTTCCAGAAAAGCACGGAAGGGAAATTGTAATAATTTTAGAGCATGCTCTTCTCGACAGTCACTTTCACGTTCGCTGAATAAGAGATAGAAAAATGCGATCGTGCTAGAGTGAGTTGGAAGTGTAAAAGGTTTGGGAAAGGGAGGGAGGGGAAAAGAGAAGCCCGATACAATGTAGGAACAAGCGAGAAAGAGAGACGACATGTTGTGGCTGCCAACATCCAAAGGATTCTCAAACGAGCTAGGCTGAAATGATATGCAAAGCTCTTATTTATACTCACTTAGTATTAAAGGGACTGGTGTGAATAGCATACTATTCGCAACAGTCCGTTTCATGCTCGCCAAATAAGGGATCGAGCCCGGGGAGAGGGGACTCCCATATTGAAATGACAGGGGTGCACATCGTACCTATTAAAATATTTTAAGCCACGCCCACAAAGCAGGATCTGACACCTTTTAGGGCTGCTTTCCAAAATCCCCGACGAGCATCTCAGTGCTTTTTATAATTATGGGAGTCCCCCCGGGAGGTCGGGAAATGCTCTGCGCCCAGAAGTGGAAGGTTTAAAGACCCGAAACAATTGCCAATAGTCAAAAGAAAAACCCAAAACTTAAAGAAGACAAGAAGCTTATAAGAACGCTAAAACCGCGTGTTGAAATTTAAAATGCATCATCTTGAATTGATAGAAAAGAGTTCTATGAAGTAGCAAGAGCAATATTTTCCCACTGTTGCCCTGGGGGAAGGGGGTTCTTCCTAGTAATAGCATAATGACGATGTGCCGGCGCCACGAAATTTTTGCGGGAGTTTATATTGCTTCTGCGAATCAGCGATTGTCTGTATTTTACGGGAACTATTTGTTACAATTGTGAAAGACTGGTTCTCCGACCTGGGTATTAATTTTTGTGATTTTCACTAACTCGCGTCTATTTGAAATACAACAGTTTCAGCGTTTTTTTTTTGTTGTTTTTTTATTACACTACACGGTTATCAGTCACTATATCACAATGACGTCCCCCCAATGTGGCTGATAGTACGTACCTTCAGACAACCCTTTTCTGCAAACGTTTTAGCAGTTTCACCTGTAGTATACTATGGGCAATTTCATTACCAAGAGTCTACATGTGTGATTCTTATGTATATAATTTCGGGAGAGGAGTACATTTTTGCGGAGAAAAGTTTTGCGGGAACTCTTTTTTGCAGATCGTAGAAAAAACCGCAAAGAGTAAAAAAAAAAAAAAAATCAGAATCCGCAGAATTTCGAGCCACACAAAATAATGCAATTACACGTACATTTTCAATAGAATGGGATAAAACATTTTCGGGATTTTCAGAAGAAAATTCTGGCAAATAGCATTTTACAAATGGGAAGATTCGCGGAGAAATAGTTGTTACCGTACTACATTCAGTTTACAAATGTGTCACTTCATTTTAGGATGAACTAGCTAAAATTAATGCTTTATAGATAGATACAAAAACAAAGTCACTTAGTTGGGATCGCGAAAATTACATGTACGCTTGTCCAAAAGCGGCTAAGTCTATAATTGGCCACGGAATAAAGTGGGGTTCTGAAAAGCCAGCGGCACATACCCAGCAGAAATTAGCCCAAATAAAAACTAAAAAAACTAAAAAATAAAACGGAATATGACGCCACTAGGGTTTGGGCAGAAGTAATATGACCACCACACAGGGCTAGATTGAACTGGTTACCTTGGCTCTAAAGCTGTGTGGACTTTTACCCTTGGTAAGTCTTGGCCTACTAGGTAATTGACAGAGAGGAACGCGTGAATAAATATCCAGCCATTGAGTGGCAAACCACGATAAAATACAGAGGATAATGGCACATGCTTAAGGACAATTGTGAAAAATTAAGAATTGAGTGGTTTCTGTGTTCGGGTATTGTTAGCTATGACTGAGGAACTGTTTTAAGTAGGCATTGCGCTATAATACCTCGCATGCTTATTAAAATACCCCTGCAGTGCAGGCGTCTTATTGGGGCGAGTTAACGTTACAACCTTGCGACCGCCTTTTTAGACCGCCATGTTAGACGGTGGGGGATGTTTGCCATTACTAATCTGTTTTTTGTTTTGGCGTGTGTGTATTT
Organism: Orbicella franksi; assembly: GCF_964199315.1. Classification (NCBI taxonomy): domain Eukaryota; kingdom Metazoa; phylum Cnidaria; class Anthozoa; order Scleractinia; family Merulinidae; genus Orbicella; species Orbicella franksi. The sequence goes on from NC_138158.1 coordinate 10,927,228, forward strand.
ATCTATCTGTTTTTTTTTTCGTTGGTCTCTTTACTTGATTTGTTAAAGTGCCCCCGAGAAGTGCCCATACCATGATTCTGTTATTTCACATTTTAAAAAAAGAAAGTTCTCCCAAAACATTTTTTTTTCTCGATTTGAAGTTAACGTGAATTTTGTGTGAGTTTTTGAATTCTACTTTTTTGGTACAACCCTCTCGTTTATCACAAAAGCAAGGTCTCGCTGTATGTCGTAGATTCAGAAACCGTTGCCATGGCTCCTGTGTCCTCCTCCTGTGTCTTCCATGCCGGAAGGTGCCTCTGAAACAGAAAGGGACGTCATGTGTTCCTTGACCCACTTCACAAGCCCTCTACAACCTCGAGAAGACTAGTGCAAATGTTGTTGTTAAGTGGCGGCCAATAGGCAATTTCCGACTCTGTGTTAAAACAAGTCTTCATGCAAAACCATTCAAATGAAAATGCGTTCTCTCTACAGGTTCATTTTCATTCAAATCAAACTCGTTTTCATATGAAAGGTTTCGCATGAAGACTCGTCTTGAAACAGAGACACAAGGTATCTCGGAAATGGGTTATTTGAGCGTTTTTCTTTTTTTTTTTTTTTCAATAAAAATAAAAAAATCTACGTTTAGTTCAAATCGAAAACTTTTAGGAGAACTTCCTTGTAAAAAAAAAATTGGTTTGGGCACCTAAAAGTAAAAATGTAAGTCATATATGGGTACAAGAAGAGTTGGTGTTGTTGCTCAAGTTTTTTTTTTTTCTATTCGAAGACATCTTCCTACAACATAAAGCAATGACAAACGACTTACAAGCACCATCAGTAAGAAGTTACACGAGTTTTGATTCGAATTTTCAACAATTTTTTTTGGTTTCCAAAGTTACGTACATCTATATTACATGCATAATACAAGCCAGAAAGCTAAAAGACCTCATGTTCTATACAGCGCTATTTAATATAATATGCTACGACTGTCCTCAAGTTGTCTTTTGGTAACTCCCATGATTGCACAAACTCCAGGCCATTTTTACATTTTGTCCTTAATTCCCCTGTCGATATTTAGCACTGTGAATGTGTAGCAGCGTGTACACATGCATTAAGGACTTCTATGATCCTTCAAGAATAAAAGCATCCATGAAATTCTGTCATGAACCAAACAATCTGAAAAAGTAATGACAAAGGAGGGTTTGAATGGGGTGTTGTAAATTCAGTTTCGGCAATTTCTCAGCCATCAGTTAAAATGTCAACCAGTTTTTAGGCTATCAGTACATTTTCCAATCGAGCCTACACATTTTGCAGATGTTAGATCTTAGCTATCATGATGGCTGTCAAGTGACAGAAACATCTGATATCAATTAAGTTTTGCTTTTAAGACGACAACTTATCACAGTAACTATAAAGCTCTGACACATTGAAGTTTTAAATACTTTGTCTAAGTAAAGAAAATCTTCTATGATAAACTGTCTTTTTACCCTGGCCTTCTCGGGCTGCCATTTTAATGACGAGCAATGCAAATGCTTGGAAGCCCAAACATGCTCTAATGCAACATGAAGAACCCTGGCTGGCCACAAATTTGTAACATATCAAGTTCTTAGAGGGTCTGGCCTGATGAAACTAAGACTTCAGAAAGATAGGTAACTTTTTACGTGGGAATATGACAACATCACGTGAAAACTGGCAAAAGACATTTGCTAAAAGAACGTAAACTGCTGCATGTACATATACATGTAGAACTGACAACATCACTTTGTAAGTATACATAGTTGAGAGCACATAATTTATGACTGTGTGCCATAATCGAGAACCACCTGATACTTACAAAACCATACATATCATCATTATAATGTTCCAAAGACCAATGAAAATCCTGAAGTAGCGAAGATTTCGGAGAAACTCTGTAAACTTTTCTCCTACAGGTAAAGCAGAAAAAATCTTATTTTAATGAACACTGATTTAAATAAAATTGATTTAAACAAAATAGCCTGTAAATTTTATTTTATGTACTACATGTAAGCTACATTTCAAAATTTTGTTTGCAGTTTCAAATTTCCACTAGTACTGTAAAGTCAAGTTTGTAATTAACAAAATGTAAAGTATAATCATTTTTGAACCTTTTCGCATGGTACAAGTCAGTGCATTCATACATGCATGTTCACTATTATCAGAGAGAAAACTTGTTCTTTTACCTAGCGTGGGCTCTTCATTCTCATCTCCAAATGAATCTGTCGGGTCTCTCTTTTTACTAGGACAAAAAGAAAGTTGAGTGTAAACAATGTTGTCATTGTGATCACTGCTAGAAAATAAAAATACTATACACCATTACATGTTATTCAATTTACTTAATATTTAGCTTGATTTCATAGTAAACACCAGTGAGATAAACATATAACTGTAGTAGGAGTTTCATTGACAGTAATTTTGGGGAATGGACAATACAGGAAACTTTATGTGGTATGTAAAAGGAGCACAGGTCAAACCAATGAACGAGGGATACCTCCAGAATGGAATACAGTACAATGGCATAATGAAAACACTCTATACAGGATAAGAAACTCTCTTGTTCTTACTTATAACCATGGCGAAATGATACAGTTTACATACATGTACTGTAATCCTCCCTGAGGTGGGGGGGGGGGGGGGGGTACTCCCATATAAAAAAGACAAGGTTGCTCATCATATCTTTTAGGGGTTAAAAAGGTGGTTTTGGTACCTCTTGGTGTGTTCAGCCTCAAAAGATCCACAGCGGGAACCTTTTTAGGATATTGAGACAAAAAAAAAAAAATACGACAAGAGATAATGTTTTGTTTTGGACGTGAAACATTTCATGCCACGCCCACATAACAGGATCTTGGTACCTCTTAGGGTTTCTTTTCAAAAGTTCCGATGAGCACCCCCGTCCTTTTTACCTGGAAATCCCCCCAGATTGCAAGCATGCCATGAAATAATAAGGGTTTTGTTACACTTCTCAGCTGACAAAAGGTGTGGTATTTGTAGCTGTGCTTTTGAACATCCTTTAAGACCTTTTAATGACAGTGGAAAATCACCAAACAAAACTGTTATGAGCACTCCAGTAACTTGCGTGATGTGTGTGTTATATGGTAAATGTGTAGCTGTACTATGGAAACATCATATGAATGTGAAGTGACCAAATGTCTGTATAAAATTATCTAAGTTACAAGTTCATATGCAACTGGAAAACGTTTCTACACTGATGAACATATACTGAGGCCATTGAACATATTGTTACAGCAGTAGATTTTTTTAACTTAAAGTGGCAGTTGGTATCACTGTCAAGGTTACTAAAGTTGCTGAAAGTTGCTGCAGTGTAATGTCCTGTCAAAGAGAAATAAGTGTAAAATGTTGTTTTTTCAAGAAAAAAAGAAAAAGAAAACAAAACCGGTTACTAAAGCTGCCTAAAGTTTCTGCAGTGTCATGGTGTGCAATCTGACCAATATTATAAAAGACTAAAGCTGTCATCAGCTGACAAAATTTTACAGTGAGTATATTGTTCAGACATGTACAGTAGAAAAACCTACTTCAGTTCCAGGGACAAAACAATGCAATTTACTCACAGTTTAAAGTTCAGTACTGCACAGGCATTAATCAACAATGTGCTGCAAAAAAATAAAACAGAAATATTTTAAAAACGTCTGTGATTATTACCAACTGAAGAATCATACAAAGAAAATTCAAAAGAGCTTTATTGTGATTATAATCTGACTTATGATTATATATGTTGTACACATTTTACAATAACCGCAGAAATTCTTTTGTGCTCACTGGCTAATTTCATTGTCAATAAGCAGACAGACATGAATTTATAATTTACTGCTATGCATGTATCAACAAGCGAGAGTGGACAATTTGACAATTTGTTATCGTAAAAAACAAAATTGATGTCAGTTTTTCATGCGTCTGTCCTGTTATTGACAATGGATTTCGTCACAACATTGTCAAATTAGTCTGTGGATCCACTCGCCTATCACTTCATGGATCCATAGCTACTTTGACAATGTTGTGACAAAATTCATGATCAATTACAGGACAGAAACATGAAAAACTAATGTCAGTTTGTTAAATTTAGTGCTGGAATTGACTGATGCACAAGTGCTTCAGGTTTGGTTTCACTGCACTCAAATCTATAAACACTGCACTATGAACTTGAAAGCATTTTGGTCTTATTTTGTCTGCAGGGACCAAAAAAGTGCTGTCTTGTCGTCCAGGACAAGAAGACTTCCCTGTCAACCAAGTAACGTTTCATTCTCATTTTTACCTGATGGGCAAGGGCCCAGGCAAATCAGATTGTCAAGAGCACCACGACGTACGTTCTATGTGCACTTCGCCATAGCTTGTCAACAAAATTATCAGAGTGAAGCACCTTGAAACGGCGCTTGAAGAGTAGACACTGTCTTAGTCTTTCCTCAAACAAACCAATTAAATGTATATGTAGTGTATCTAAATGAAAGTATAGTGATTTCCTTCGTCTGAAATTTTCCAAACAGAGCTGAGCATAATTTCGTTGTGACCGCTACGTGTCGAGTGAGGACTCAATTCACCTTTAGTTCACGATAAACGAGCGCATTCATCCCAAAGATGGGATTTTAATCATCGAAGCTATTGTCTAACTTATGGTTAGTATCCTCAAAAATGTTACAACTTTACATACCCAGCAACAAGGATGTCTGAAATGAAAGCCATAGTCACAAACTCAACAACCAGCTATATTCTTTCCACTTCTTGGCCAGGTTACAATGTACATGGAAATGTCTGGCCACCGAGTCACTAAGCACCAATGCCCCGCTGCTGTCGTTCACTCCAAGCGAATTTAATTTTACTCATCTTAAGACTTTTTAGGGATATTAATTGTCATCATTTTAACTTAACGGGAGGGTGTGTACGGCTACACGTAGGCTACATGGAGTAGACCACTTTCGATAAGTTAAAATTCAGTATGTCAGCGAGTCTTGGAGGACACAAACAAACAAAGGAAATTGAACGACCAGGCCTAGCGCCTCACTATCAAGCTGAATTTTAATATAACGAAAGAGACCTATTGACCTCATAACGTTTGCATGTATGACAAGTATTTTCAACATTCATGACATTTCAGACCTCAGCCTGCAGTGCCGGTGTATTTTGTGCGAGCGAGTGCACATATTTCCGTATAGAGTAATTAGGCCGCCATCTTGGATTAGGTTGACATGGAAACATTGGAGGGTTGGCACGATCGAGGGAAAAAAGGTCAAAAACCTATTCATGCTATTGAGACCACGACCACGGACATGAAAATTTTCTCCCAACCACTGGGGCGGATCTAGGGGGTTTCGAGGAGGTTGCGGGGGGGGGGGGGGGTCGGTGGAACCCCCTACTCAAAAAAATGAGACGCTGTAGCATGTAGAATAACAGAAATCCCATTTCCGAGAATCTCTATCTTAAAAATTTTAAGGGGCGGTCCCCTTTTTCAACCCGCTTCTCTAAAATCCTGTATCCGCCTCAGCATTGCAAATCGCGCGGTTACCGTAAAGCTTCAGGTCTGACATAATAACAGTGAGCTTTAATTTAGTTCTATCGTATCGAGGTATAACAATAATAATAATATAACAGTATGACTCCTTTTATGACGTGTCTGCATCTTTTGGAAAGTAAAAATCTGACCGGAAATAGACAGGGACATCTATCGGTGAATCTCTTTGGCGCAATTGACGTGTTTGTCACCCCACACACCCCACTCACAGATTACGCGCGGCCATTTTTCTTTTTTGCTTTCTTCAAAGTTCTCTTTTTGGCTTGAAGATCCAGGGGCCGATCTAGTGAGGTAAACAAATTTTAAAAGCGAATACGAGCTAACGCGAATGATTCGCTCCTGTGGTTGAAGGTGCTACTTATTTTGAAGATTAGTCCACCAGGGATCAAAAGCTGTCAGATTTATTTGAACTAGAGTTTACACGGCTCGTTGCGTCCGTGGTCACATCGTAGTCAACTGAAATTGAAATAATTACGAGATAAATTACTATTTACCGCATTCTAAATCGAAGCGACAAACGATTTCGAAACTTACAATTTGTGTTCCTGAGTGTCAGATCCCTTTGATCGCTATCTTGATGTTTATGCTTACGACTGTTGATGACTTGGCTTCGAACACCGTTACATGATAAATTTTTCCTTTTAAAACTTAAGTCACATGAACCGTTTTTCCCGCCACGCTTAGTCGAGGCGATTTCGCAATTACCGACAATAATTAATTCTATTTCTTTTTTTTTATACGCGACTGAACATGCAAATCACGAAGAAGAAGGCTTCATCTCAGGAAGGGAGGGGGGGTGCACACCCCTGCTCCCTCCCTCTAGATTCGCTCCTGCGACCTTATGTGAAAGAAGGCCGGGTTGTACACTGCCCAATCAAAAGTCCGATATCCAGCTTAAAGCGTTCAATCGCAGTATCGGATCGAAGACCTTTAGGAAGTTTGCATAATCTGACTAATCTGGTTCCAGTCCCCTAAACCCTCTGTCTTAACCGGCACTAATGTTAAACATCTTTAAAGGGTTTTTTAAGATTTTTCTTACTTAGAAATCTATCATATGAAAATTTATGAAAGGAACCTGAGTTTGAAATGGTGACAATCTTAATCCAACGGCAAGAATCTAGCCACTCAAATCACGTGTCTCCAGAGCCACCTTTTTCTCTTGTCTAAGAAGAACGGCTGGCTCTGAAGACGACAAACGTAGTCATTCGGCTTGTGCACGTGTTGGAGTCAGTGCCAGGCGCCAGTCGATTGGATGTCTTACAGATCTGAACCGTGATTGGCTGACTGGAGGTTTTCGTTTTGTTGTCGAGATGCATTTCATTTTAATTGAGTTAATTGTAACATAGTAAATGGTTTGAACCCAGTCCTGTATGAATTAATTGCATGGTTAAGGAGCTCTTTTCGCAGTTGGCCCTCGAAAATGTAATGCTGTCTCAAAATCGAATGCAGTTTTATGTAATGAAAACTAGAAAGTAAGGAAATTGTAGCTAAAAGTCTGAAACTGGGATATCAAAATTGAAAATGTTTCTACCTGATATTAGTGCAAATCCGACTGCAGAAAGTAATCCCATGTCGGCTTATTTGTACCAGATGATGGTCCAGTATGTAGCTTAGAGTGTGTCAAAAAATGAAATACGTCCAGAACATTTTTTGGACAGCTCAAGGAAGGACAATAAACTGAGATGCAGTCCTGCAAGAACGGAAACCTAAATTAGCGAAGAAAGCACTTACAAACAAAAGCAATGACAGAGAGAGTTATACCGACTGTTAACTCAAAGTTGACGTAAATCGTCTTTTGAATATTTTAATTGGCCGACGCAGAATTAAGAATGAATTAGAAAGGACGAAATTCACTTAACAAGGCCAAGGTTTAGACTTCAAGAGCTGCAATATTTCTTTGCTACAACCGTAATGTTTGTCATTAGACATTGTTATTGTCCTTCGTCTCTGAATATTCCTTTACGTTCTTTCTAGAAGGGGGAGAGTTGTCTCTCTTTATACTCAACCACGACAACACGGTTCCAGAACGAACTCTTGAAGTACTTTTTTGGCTCTCTGTGCTTGTCTTTCGGCTCCTGTCTGAGGTGTTGCTCAGCTTTCGTAAACGTATAGAGGACATGCTGCTGGAACGCCTTTTGAACACTTCATCCACGCCTGGACCACTCCTCAAAATGAGCCTGCGTAGAAGCACACCAATGGTCCTGCGTAAATCTGGATTCCGGTAGGAGTACAGGAATGGGTTCAAGGCACTGGAGCTGTAATGCATCCATTTGACGAAGTGTAGAAGGCGGGCAAAAGTGATTGACGAGGGAAGGGCTTCAGGATCAAACGTAGCGAGCATTGTAAGGGCGAAGAGTGGTAACCAAGCCATAACGAACAACAATGTTATTAGAGCCACGGTCAAAGACAACCGAATCTGCAAGAAAAGAGCAGCCCGAGAATTAAGAAAAAAAAAAAAAGATTGGGTTTGTAACTTCAAGGAGCTCACTCATGATATTTTGAGTTATTTTGGCCACATACAAAATTACCTTTAAATGGTAGGAAACCTGAAAATAACAGTTTAATAAGATAGAAAAACACCAAAGAGATAATGATAAACCATAAAGGAACAAGGATGGCTAAGGATGGAAAAGATTAACACGGATTACAAACAACGAATTTGAAAAATTGAGGCTAAACTTTTCGATATGCGCAAACCGTGACGTAGCTCCTTCAACTTGGAAAAATAGGCTCCCCAGGGTCCTCCCCAGAGCCTTTTTTCCAAGGGCTGGCCCCTGACAAATACTATGGACATGCATGCACTATCAAGCATTCTAAAATGTCAATTTAAAAAAAAAATAAATCGCATAAAACCAAATGCAAAACTTCTCAGATATCCAAAACGTACAATCTCGCTTAAGCTTCATGAGAAACAAAGACGCACAGAAAGTGGATTCAACAAAACTTGGTGGAAATTTGGTCAAATTTGGTCAAATTTAGTAAAACTTTCAGTAGATCTCACACGATAAAGCCGTTTTAAGTACCACAAAAAAACAGAGAAAGAGACTGTGATTGCCTATTTTATTACAAGATCAGGTTTGATATTACGTCACTACCAAAGCAACTTGTCGTAAAAATGACACTTAAACGCTTGAAAACGGCTACAATCACTTTCTATTCTTTCTAAATTAAAATTTGTTTCCTTCTACAGCTCTCTACTACACAAAGAATGTGCCAGCATCTTTATAGCGGATTCAAAGGTACTTTCGGGTAGTTGAGATCACAATGCTAACAGCACTTCTAGACCTCGAGACACTTGACGAAATTCTTGAAAATGCGATCCATTAAAACTGGTTTTTCGTGCAGTATAACAGACTCTAGAATTTACATTATCGAAGCTACAAACCTCTCTCTCCAGAGTAGCCTTATGGGCTTGATTTTCTTTCAAGGTTTCCTTGCTTTTGGCAGCCACTAAAATGCTGCAGTAAGCAGTGATGATCACCACAACTGGAATGAAAAAACATACGGTTGCTATCAGTATGGTGTATATCGTTTTCCATTCTGTTCCGTACTGCAGCGGTTGAAAGGAAGCCAGAACAGCAGAGAAGAGCCAAGCTGCAGCTACGGCGATATAAAACGTTTTTCGTTGGAGTTGGCGATGCTGGAATGGTCTTAGAATGGCGTGGGACCTCTCAATGCTGATTCCAGTCAGTTGAAGGATGGAGGCGCTTCCGATAAATATGTCCGCTGTTATGTAGAACTGATAGGCATAGTTATTAATCTGGTGGCCGTGATGATTGCATAAGCTAATAAGCATCCAAATGGGTAACGAAACTAGTCCAACGAGAAAGTCTGCTGCTGCTAACCCGATGATGAAGGTGTGTGTGACCGCCCTACGAAGCCATTTGTTCCGAATGTAAGCTGAAACGACGAGACCATTTCCAAATAGCATTATGATCACAAGGAAGCCATAGGAAACCAGGGATAAGTAGAGCTCAGCTAAAGATCGTCTTGGCTGCACTTGGGAAGATTCTGGGTTGGTCGTTTGCAAAGAGGACAAGTTGCTGTCGGGTTTTGGCGAGGAAGTGTTTAAAAATGACATTAGATTTTGAGGAGTTGGTTTCAATGGGTGTTGCCTTGTATATCTCGCCTATACCTTCCTCCTTTTTGAGAATTCGCGATTTCTTTAGGTGTTACTGAGTCAAACGTGCCAGGTGGATATAGAGTGGTAAATGCCTCATTAGTTCTGCTATTCCGAAAGCTTTCAACCGCCTTATAAGAAGGTTCTGCGGACAAAGGGGAGAAAATAAATAATGCCCATGTGTTAATGAAATGAATGAATTGTTCCATTTCGCAACAGTGCGTAACTGCCAAAATGTTATTCGTATCTGGGGCACAAGTAATAGAACTTATTAACGTTTGGACTTTGACTTGTTGACGTTTCGGTAACTTATCTTAAGTACTACCTGGGTATGAGAGCAGGAGGCCACAGTGTGTCAATGTATAATCGTTTTTCCGGTCTGTTGAAGAAAACTATCCATTAAAGTATAGCAACTCATTGGACAAGCGTTTTGTAAATCAGTCTTGTTTTTACTGCTGTAAACACGTGATATTGAATGTCCAGTCAAGCTCAAAAGGCTCTTTTCAAACTGGCTTTTGAAGTCTTATCTTTTTCAAATTAATCAATAGGTGCGAAGTGAACCATTATAGTTTGGTGCCTGTCTAAGATAAGGGGCTTTGTGAAATTAATGTCACTACGTGAAGGAATGTAACCAAATAAAACCACATCATCATTTATATTACAGCTCAGTCAAGTATAAATTAGTACCTCCTACAACTTGATCTCAGTCTTTACCAGTAAAATACACGATTCGCTCTCGATCTTCTAGCATTCTTTATATGAGTGAAAATCAGAGATTTTAATTAAGCCCGCTAACAGTACGTTGGTTTTGTAAGTATGTGGTGTTGAATATTCTCTCACACGTTTGGTAGTTTTTTGTTAAAAACTACCACTTTTGTCTAAAACTGTGTACAGCTGATTAATATAATTCTAATAATAGTTAATCGATCGCACTGTTGTCACCTGTCGTGAAAGATGTTCTGGGTTCACTGTACAGTCAGCAATCCACTGAGTCATGGTAGATTGCAATGAAAATAAGGATAAGAGACATTAATAGCGACTCCACTCTTTTATTGGTTTTATAAATCGCCGATTGAGGAAAACTCTACGTTAACTTGTCCAGATTAAAAGTATTTAAAGACTCGCCAGGTAATCGTTTCACCCTTTAAGGGAGAACTATTGAGTTCAAGTTTTTGAAAAATATCAGGATGTTTAGATTTGACTCATATCTTCGTCAGTTCAAATTTTGCTGCTTTCTCGACCATATCATTTGAGTTTAAGTTCAAATTAAGTTCATTAATTTTCAGTTGTTTCTACGAAGATTTAAAGCTGTCAGACGCGTTTTTTATTCATTGCATTTCCCAAACTATCACGGATTAGCGATGTCTGGATGCTTGTCTGATGAGTTTTAAATGAGGTGAGAGCTGATGGAGTTAATAAATGGCGTGCTCCTGAATGGCACAGTTCACTTCTTAGACAACAATGTTGGTTGTTAATTATGATCAAGTGAAAACATCTTTACACAACATCAAAACTACATCAAGTCGCTCTCAATCCTAAATCTAGCTATTTAATCTATTGGTGTTAGCTGTTTTATGCCTTGAAGAAACCTCTCTGTTAGGCATCCCGTCCTCCTTCCCTCTCCGTAAGCTAGGCGAGGGGAAATTCAAAACACGAGCTTAAATGCTTAAGAACTTGTTCAGCTGTGACTGTTAGGTAACAAGATATTCAGATCTTTTTTGAACTGAAATCTCTTCAGGATTCCTTAGCGAGTAGCTATAGTTTCTCAACGGTTTGAGATGGTTAGTTAGCTAAGGGTTTTGAAAATTTCTGTTCTACACGGCACAGACAACTCACTCAGAATAACTACCTTAATAGCTGCATATAAATAGTGGCGTTTACAGGATTTTACCAGGCGTACATATTTCAATTATTTTCTCAAATATTGATCGGCTCTAAATGGTTTATTGCGTAACGTTTCTGACCAGTTGTTTCTTCAAGAAGGGTTAGTTAATACCGGGGCTTTTAATGCAATTTGACACAAGCAGGGTTATATTTCACAACTCCTAATACCATAATTAGTTATTCGTATGAAACATTATAAAGAGAAGCATGTTTACATCTTTTAACACAAAATTAAACCTGGTTTATACATCGTATAAAGACGTCGAAATTATTCACATCAGCTTTTCGATAAGAAGAGGTTAATTTCGATTCATAGATTAAATTGAAGTGATATTTTAAGCGAATTTGGATTTCTCATTACCACTCTGTAATGATTGTAAGCTTGGACGCAAGCTACAGCTTGTATTTTTTCTAGACGCTGCTAATACCATTTAAAATTATTCATCGTCTGGCTAAATTAAATTTGACAATACGTACATTTTCTGACAGTGAAACCAAACTTTGTACACATTTCAGAGTTTCAGTTAACAGTGGGTTGATTTTTACGTCGCACTGAAAGATTTCCCCATCTGACGAATCGAAATTGGTTCGTCTTCGACCGCCTTGTCTAGCTACGGACCATAAAATGATAAATTCATTTGAATTTGAATCAGACGAAACCATACGACGTAGAGACCAGGCTTAATAAAACTGAAACTTTGACGGTCCATTATATTATTAAGTACAAGAAACAAAAGTACACAGTACAAACAACAACGAAGACAAACCATTAGGACTCCGGCTGTGATGATTAAGGGGATAATATTGAAAATCGCAGTGATTTTGGTGTCCCGTGCAAAACCTTGTCGGTGTGGGTTGCACTGTAAGTGCGCAATCTGCATGTTAATGTCAGCTGGCTAACTGCCAAGCAAAGATGAAAAGAATATTCTCCAGAGACGTTTTTCAACGTTTCTATTTATGTTTACCTTTCAAAATTAAGAAGCAGCATTCTTCGTGCGGTGGAGGCTTGTATCATCTGATGGCTGATCTGATGGCTGGCCAGCCGATTAATAGAAGCTGGACAAAGACCGGGCGCGTCCCTTCAAGTAGAAAGCTATATCCTACAGTTGATTGCGTCTTTTCATCTTTCCTTTGTCGAAGAAAAAAATACCGATCAATTGACTCATTTCTGTTTACACCTGCACGCTTGAGCGACGGCGAGCCCACTTCAAATTATCTTGCAATTTGGCGCAAATGCTGATAGTTTTGTACGTTTATAGCTATTTCAATATAGGATTTGTTTATCCAAGTACTTTTTGAATCCAAAGGGCAAAGAGAATTTAAGCGATGGACAGGTATGGTCAAGGAATTTTTTTACGAAAACTCTTCTATAGCTTTATTTTTGCCCTGCTGCTCTTAAAGATGTAATAAACTAAATGTGCTACGAAATTTGATGATTTCGTGAAACTGTATTTAAGCTTAACCGAAATGATAGAAAATTCCTTACTTACCAGCATTGTTTGCTGTATATTCTCTTGAAGTGCATAGATGATAACTATTTTGTTTCTTTACACGTGTTTGTTTTCAGTAAATTGCCCGCGGAAATTGACTTCCCGTTCTCTCAAAATTCAAAATACTCTCCGATCGCAGTCGTTACCAGTACTATTGAAATACTTATTGTTCAGCGTATTTAAAAAATTCCGAATATCTTTTTAAACCGAGTAGCAGACAAATTCAGTATGCAAATACAGAGCGGTGGTGCAAACATACAAGCAGGTACGACCAGCTGGGCCGGACTCTAAGTCGAGAGGTTCAGGGGGGCGTTGTCAATAAACTTTACCCTGATGGCGAGGGCTCCACCCACGAGAATAAATGAGCAACTTGACCACAACGTGTAAATATGTAACTGTTTCCTTCTATCTGGAAGAAATATCACACTTTATAAGTCGGTCTGTTTCGCTTTCACCACTGTAAAATATTTTACTATTATGATATTGAGTGTCCAAGCGAGCTTTAAAATCCTGCTTAATGTAGGTTTACTATTTTTTTTTTCCTTTTCTCTAATTCAATAATAGAATGGTGGCCCATTATCAACTGTCTATCCGAGTTCAATTAAGTACTGTCTAAAATTCCTGTTCAAGTTCAAGAATGTGGTAAATAGATATAATGAACACCGCATAATCATTCCTAAGAGACCCTATCAGAATACCTAGCGCTCTCATCATAGCTTAATTTCTACGGTTAGGCCTACCGTCCACACTAATGCGTTGCGGAAACAGAGCTTTTCGAAAACGCTCTTCAAACCGGTGGAACTTGAAAACGCCGGTTTTTTGTTTTCTTGTGCACGAAAAACATTTTGAAAACGGAGCTTTTCGAAAGCAAAAACGAACGAAATTATAGTGTTCGACTGAGGAGAGGGAAATGAATTTTTAGGTCGAGTAACCGGGAGGTTCCAAAACTCGAGAGTTCGAGAAATCACGAACCACTGTCGTTCCAAGTCACCTTACTCTTCGTTTGTTTGTAGTCAAGTTACCGTATTTGCTCGAATAAGCGACGCGGCGCTTATTAAATGTTTCGCGCCTCAAGTGCGGCGCTTATTCGAGGGTGGCGTCTGAACGCGACAAAGAAATTTTTTCTTTTAATTTAAGGTACATTTTCAATCTGTGAGCAAATTTAACAGTAACGCACAGAAGCGTCTTTTTTTTTTATTGTCACCTTTCATTCACCTTTCATTCGCGTACTTTTCAATTGGTGTCTTCAGTCAACTTTATCATTGGTGAAATTCAGTTAAATTAAATTTTCCAATGCTGCGTTAGATTTGCTTTGTAATGGATTTTTAGTTACTCTGAGTTCCTTGACTAAGCGCCGCATCCGAGCCGAGAACACCAAATGGCACCAAGGGTACGGGATACATGTTCATGGATCTGGGACTCACGCTCTTGGGCCTGGGACTCGTAGTTTACTAGCTGTGTGAGTCCCTGTTCCACGCGTAGCGAGGCAAATAATTTAAATAATTCAAATTGATTATAACATTGTTAAGATTCCCAACTGGCCGGAGGCAAACCAGTTGGCTATTTACAAGCATGGCCGAGGAATTGAACTCGGGGCTACCGAGGACCGCTGGATTGGGAGTCCGACACGCTGACCACTCGACCACGCTTCCTCCTGGAGAACTGTTCCACGCGTATCGAGGTTGTTAATAGATAGGTAAAGTCTGCGTACGAGCCAAGTGGCTCATCGGGCCGGAGCTTATCCCGGTTTCAGTAGCATAAAGCGACTAGGAGTATTTCTCCTCCCCCCTGGATGGGATGCTAGTCCATCGCAGGGTTACCCCTAGCATTAAATTCGCCGGAACCATTTATACACCTGGGTAGAGAGAGGCACCGTGAGGGTAATGTGTCTTGCCCAGCAACAGAACACAATGTCCCCGGCCAGGACTCGAACTCGGACCGCTCGCTCCAGAGTCGAGCGCACTAACCAGCAGGCCACCACGCCTCCCGGGGTTGTTAATGGTTCTGAATAATTAGATCACTGTTCCACGCGTAGCGAGGCTGGAGGTCAAGCGCGAAAGGTTTACGGTCAAGTTTTTTTTAGAATTTACGTAAATGACTTAAAGTTGCAAGAGTAAAGGGAAAAAATATTTTTTCTTTTAGATGATTTTGTGTTATTGTTAAGAAATAAATCTAAACGTAACTAATACTAAAATTTCTGACTCAAAATATGATTTTGCTGGATTATGTTTTATAGGGGTGGGTCACGTAATTTTTAACCTTCATTGACGGGTGGGTCACTCAGTTTTGTGGTGGGTCATGTGTTTTCTAACCACCACATTTTCAAATGCTCCAGCTCACCTCTCCCCCAACCCCTTTGTACTTTTTGACCATGCAGTCCCTAACAACAGTGTCCTACAAGTTCTAATGGACAGTGGTTGAACATTTATTAGTTATTGCCATTCAATGAATATTACATGTACAAGCAAACATCTGATGAATAGATCATCTATCTGCAAGCCGCACAACCATCATTTGCTTTATCACGCTGAATTACAATATATGCGTACTTTTACAATAAACTCAGAGAGGACCAGAAGAAGAAGGTGCAGTACTAGTCCTTCGCAAACAGTAATTCCTATTACTACTGATAGAGCAATTTTCTCACAACTGTCCAAGCAATTCTTAAGTCTACTTAACGTTTTTATTTTACTTTTTAGCCAATCATGAGTCTTTGCCGCCTGTCTGTTATTAAAAGAACGTCACTTGAAGTATCGCGAAGTATTTCAAAATTAATTTTCAATTCAACCGAAATATTCCTTACAATTCATTTTCCAATAGAGATTTCGTTTATTATTTTTAAATTAACTTAGCTTCATTCGACTTCACTTGATTCAATACACTACAGTTCCTCTAACACAACTTAAGTTAACACAGAGCAAAACTTCCAAAAGTCTTAATTTGGTACTGACACTGTAGCTTCAGATGTGTCTCTTATTACTTGATTCTCCCATGCTTCTATGTCCCTCTGATTAATTCTTGGGACCTGAGAAGGGTTTCTTCCGTTGCCAGTGCCAGCTTGGTTTTGACCTGGCGCAGAATGAGGTGCGGGTAATGGGGCAACCTGGTTTGCACCACACAGCATGCGTTTCACGGCGCTTTTAAAGTTTGGCAGCCGAAATGCGTACAGAAAAGGATTGATGAGGGAATTGACAGTGATAAACACAAAATGGAAATCTCTCAGCCAGTGAATCAGCTCACAGCTGCAGGTATGACAGAGATTCATGAGGTAAATCATGATGCAGGAGGGAATATAACAGGACAGAAAGACAGCCAACATGAACAAATAGGTTTTAGTGAGCTTGTTTTCCATCTCAATAGCTCGCTGACGTGCTTTGTTCTGCTCACTTTGGCTGTCATGCATTTGGTCAATTTGAGCAATTTGGTTTTTGGCGTATTGGAAAATACGAATGTAGGAGAAAAAGAAAATGAAGATGGTACAGAACATTGTAATGTTGGCAAAGACAAAAGCGTAGGCCACAAAGCCAACGAAAAAGAAAAGCGAAGTGAAACAAGAGGAAAAGATCCAGACCAAAGATGCGGCTATGCCAACTCGCAAGTAACTCGTGTTAGCTCTGTACCACAAAGGCTTAGTAATCGCGAGGTAACGATCAACGGTTAGCGCTGCCAGACTAAGCAAAGACGCTGTACAGCACAGAAAATACACAGATTGGGAGAACCATGACATGCTAATGGATAAACCATGGGCCTCTCGATAATGTGTATTTATGGACAGGGGTTCTACCAAGGCCCCAACTATAAGATCTGTCACAGCAAGGTTGGCGATTAAGAGAGTAAATGGACTCCGGAGATTTTTGTTTGGATCGAGCAGAACTGCCAAGATGACCATCAGGTTTCCAGGTACTGTGGCAATCACAAAAATGATGGCTATTACCATCGTCGTTATGGATACCTCTGTAGGGGCCCAGACACCCGTGCAGTGACTCGCTCCAAGCCCCATACTTGTAACCTGCAATAAGAAACGATGCCTAAGTCGCGACGTTGTTTAGATGTATAAAACTCTCTTCTCTTCTAACAAGGACACTGGAAAGGTTGCTTGTATTTAAAATCTTATTCAGGTAGGGTCTTTTGCTGTCTATCTGAAAGCGTAGGGAGGGAGCTGTCTAGGCCCACACTTCGTACCTATCAACGTATTGAAGCTTTTGCAATTAAACTTGCATTTGTAGGATATATAGCAAGTCCAAAAATATTTCCTTTAAAGTCTATAACTTTTGACGCTGACGTCATATCACGTAGAAATGATGTCATTATTTTCGGATAGCTGCCATCTTAAATCCTCTTGGGTCTCATGATTTTGACAAAACGCTGAGTATAAAAATAATTTAAGCTAGTTTAATCCGAGACACCGCAGGAAAGTAACAGTGTTTCTTTAATAGAAGACTCAAAATTTGAAAAACATGCCTGTCAATTGATTCAAAGTCATTGACCAATGGCAGGTCATACCAAATTGATTCCGCTTCATAATTTGTAAAGTTAAAGCGTTCAAAGTTGGTGGTAGGACTCAAATGCTCCCCAGGTCTTAATAGGGTTAAGGGGGGTCTTTCTTAACTACAGATTTCGGACAGTTGCTAAGGGATTGCTGAAGGCGATAATTAGAGGAAAGCTATTTTGGAGCGTTTTGTAGTGCTAAAAGGTGAATTTTATATGAAGGAAAGTTTGCTTTGAAAAAAATATGATTTCGCGTGCGTAATTAGTGCCAGTCCCAAACCGTGCTTTAGAATTTTAAGAGGCCCTGCGCCTAAGAAACGACCGATGATTTCCGGCTAAAAAATAAAATCGGCCTATTTTTATCTCTCAAGTAGAGGTTACCGAATACTATTTAAAAATGTATTTCTTTTGTTTCAGTTTCGCTTTAAACCAAAAATATCGAGCCGCGAAGTTTTTCCGTCTGAAAGCAGCAAAATCAGGCCGAAAATAAGCCCCCGCAAAAAACTGTTTAGAAATTACTATCGCAACGCAAAATAATGAGAAAACTACACAGTGTTGAAGAAAAAGGTCTTTTAATGCAATATCATTCGATAAACATCAAAAAACTGCCGAAGCGATTAACAAATAAAGTTTCAAATATTGCATACTAAATTAGATGGAGCGTTGGAGCTGATTTTAAAATAATTATTTCTCAAAAGTTCAACGCTTTTGAAAGCAATCACAGTGATGAATGAGACATTGGAGGGATACAAATCACGTTTCTAGAAAAAACATTTTTCGGCCAAAGTATATTGACCTTGTACAAAGCGTTCAAAGTTACCGTTTTTACCGTTATCCTGCTACTTCGGCGAAACACTTCTCTTTTGCCAATACGGCCGTGGATAGCGTGGTAAACGCCACTTTAAACCTTGCTAGGCATTCAAAGACCGTCCTAAGTAGAAGGAAGTAGAATTAAAAGAGAAAGGAAGATGAAAAATACACACAAAAAGAAAATAACTCGAAATTACCATCTGCTAACGAAAGTTGAACCTGGAAAATGTCGTCGCGTGACAGCGGCCATTGACGTCATTTGTATCAATAGCGGTGGAATCCAAACGAATGCACAAATAGGAAAACAATTTTTCCCGGCTAGAAAACGTTTAGTGGAACAATGTTATGTTATTTTTCACAAATGATGGTCACTCAAAAAGAAAAACTTCCCCAACCGCCACACCGTTTTGGCCGCAGCGTGATCTGAGTTATGGGTCACGACTGGATCTCTAGCCGCTGACCGCCCGAAGGGCATTGCAGACTCGTTTTCCCACGCTCTTGCGACCTTAACGTGACAAATGACGTCATTGGCCGCTGTCACGCGACGACATTTTCCAGATTCAACTTTCGTTAGTAGATGGTAATTTCGAGTTATTTTCTTTTTCTGCATATTTTTCATCTTCCTTTCTCTTTCAATTCTACATCCTTCTACTCAGGATAGTCTCTGAATGCCTAGCAAGGTTTAAAGTGGCGTTTACCACGCTATCCACGGCCGTATTGGCAAAAGAGAAGCGTTTCGCCGAAGTAGCAGGATAACGGTAAAAACGGTAACTTTGAACGCTTTGTACAAGGTCAATATACTTTGGCCGAAAAACATTTTTCCAGAAACGTGATTTGTATCCCTCCAATGTCTCATTCATCACTGTGATTGCTTTCAAAAGCGTTGAACTTTTGAGAAATAATTATTTTAAAATCAGCTCCAACGCTCCATCTAATTTAGTATGCAATATTTGAAACTTTATTTGTTAATCACTTCGGCAGTTTTTTGATGTTTATCGAATGATATTGCATTAAAAGACCTTTTTCTTCAACACTGTGTAGTTTTCTCATTATTTTGCGTTGCGATAGTAATTTCTAAACAGTTTTTTGCGGGGGCTTATTTTCGGCCTGATTTTGCTGCTTTCAGACGGAAAAACTTTGCGGCTCGATATTTTTGGTTTAAAGCGAAACTGAAACAAAAGAAATACATTTTTAAATAGTATTCGGTAACCTCTACTTGGGAGATAAAAATAGGCCGATTTTATTTTTTAGCCGGAAATCATCGGTCGTTTCTTAGGCGCAGGGCCTCTTAAATCCCTTAAACTTGGGAGAAAAAAGGAAGGGTTCCGATTTTTCTTATGAGTCAGAAATAACTTAGCCTTCTTTATAATCGTACGTATCGCATTACTGTTTACAAGTAAAAGAGGAAAGCTACTGTAAAAAAATCTGTTAATACGGGTGTTTATAACCTCATAACCTTTATGATAATGAAACCCATATGTAGCATTTAGCACGTGGACGTTCGTAATCTATTGACAACACTGATTTAAATTTTCAGATTGAGACACCTTTTAAGTTTTAGGGTTTCTGGTCATGTGACTGGTCAAATATGGCCGTGATTTGATATTTGATTTTTTTTGCTGGGCTCTTCAATAGAACAAACATGTGCAAGAAAACTTATCCTTAAGAGGCCTGATTTTCAAAATGTGACGGTTAGAAGCCTTCGTTAGCAACAAATTCATGACCGATTGGTTTTAAAGAAAGACGCCCTTGAGATAACGAGTTATTCAGTACAATTAACAACCCAAAGCTATCCCAGTGAACAAAATTTAGAGTTTTATCTATAGCAAAACAAGGAGAACAAAAAATTGTAACAAGAGCAAAGTGAAAAAAAAGCAAACAATGTCCGCTCTAAATCAATTTGCCTCACAAGGACTGTGATCTTCGAGCTCGGTTGGCAATATTTTTGCTGCAAAAGTGTTATACTGTTTGATTTCATTTCTCTCGTAACGAAATCCCAGCTTTTTATGTGTCTTGCTCAAATCCCCAATTTTTTGTTTTTTTACCTCGTTTTTATCTCATCGACCAGATTTTCGAGGTTTTGGCCAAGTTCTGATAAATGTAGAATCCCTATAAAAAGAACAAAAAATTACAGCAATTAGCCAACAGGAGAGCCGTGAGAGCTCAAAAACTGAGCTACAGGATCCCATTACAAGAACAGTGTGTCTAAAACATACTATCCTTGGGTTGCACTGTCACGCAATAAAAAAAATAATTCGAGAACCATTTAGTGGATAAAGTTAGGAAACTGTGATGTTATAGGAAATTGGTAAAGAAGACACTTCTCCAAGTTTTAAGTCTGTGCGTTTTCCTAAACTTCAGATATTCGTCGAACTATTTTGCACAAATTTACAGAGCCCATTATGGAGCCGCCATGTTGGTGTATCTCCGTGGGACACCAACATGGCGGCCGGAAAATAGTGTTAACATCTGGAACTTACTTTGTCTATCTAGGCGACTGATTATCAGTACTGAACAAACAAGCATTTACATAAGCACTTTTCGTAACATTTTAACTTCTGACTAGGCTAAAAATCACGAGATAAGTATATATTTTTCGACAAACGTGTTCGTAGCATTATGTCACGCACCGCCATAACTCTGAAATTCAAAATGCGCTGGTTTCCAGACGAAGTAAGCTACTGAGCTGAAAAGTTATAAACAGATATAAATTTACCCCCTCTTATGCCTGGTAAGGATAAAAACTTTGGTGGCTCTTTAGGTTTAGACTTTAGAAAATAATGACGTCACGTGCAAACCAAGGATTTGCAATTGATGATTAAAGTATAGCTGATAAGCGTTTTTACATTTTTGCGAAAAAAGAAAAAAGGAAATGGAAGTTAACTCCAGGTCTTACACTAAAAGTCATACCTCAACTGTGGTACCGTCAAGGACCACGGTATGGATGGAGGCCTGGATGGAACCTTTTTGTTTTTCGCTGAAGTAATACAAATCTGAAATGTTTTGCCTATATCAGATAATCCTCGAGTTGCTTTGCAGGATGCCACATTTTCCATGACGTCATTTAGTACGCTACACTAGATCCGACATTTTTGATTTTACCGTTTTCTCAAAGAGCCATAAAATGAGGTTCATTGATGGAAAACTGGCCTAAAATAAAAGTGAAGACACTAGGGTTTTTAAATTCTACTCAAGAAAACTAAAGAAGCAAGTAATTCTTTCAAATGGACTAGATTTGGCTTGACTTGAATGCCAAAATTAAATTTACGAATGAACTTTTGACGAGAGATAAATCAACAGCTACTCAAAGTTTTAACTTCACAGGGTTATCCCCTTTTCAAACTGATTCTGAGGAAAATTTCCGGCGGGGACAGACAACCAGATACCCCTGCCTCTGTACAACCCTGGGGACAGATAATTACAAGTTTCTACGTCCGGGGGAGGGACAGGCATCCACTCCTCCCCCCTGCGTGTAAGTCTGAGGGTTGACAATAGTGCAAGATACTTGAAGTATACCGGTGTAGCTAAGGTTGGTTTCTCATTCTCTGTAGTCGTCAGTTAGGGGAAAGCGATTAAAAAGGAATCCACTAGAAGTTCGAGTAACGAGTGGACAAAAAGTTTGTACCAAGATTATTTGCATCGTATTAAGAACTTCTGTGCAACTGTTTTAGATATCTTCTAAAACGAGACCATTTCTAACAACACCAAATGTCGAAAACAAATTTTGAAGTTCATATGAAACTCTTGAAAGTACTGGTGACATGACACCGACAATGAAATTTTATCTGTGTTGGCACGACTTCTCTAAACTTTAAAATTTATTTTCTCGAGTTCCTATGGGAAATTGCTTTTGGTGTTATTTTAGGTAACTATTTATATCTTTAGCTTTTAGAACATTCAAAAAGAGTTTTAATATACTGAACATTATTCTGGTGCAAGATTTTTGTCCGCTAAAAACTTAAATTGCTCGATTCCGGTTTCGTCTGAAAATGATTCGATTCCCGTAAAGCTAAGTTGTTCTTTTGGTGATCTTTGAGGCTTCCAGGACACCATTTTATGATTCTTAAGTAAACAAATTGATGTGACTTCTAAAGAGAGATGAGTGTTGTATTGAGAGCAGGGTTAGAAAATATATAATAAACATTATTATCTGCAATATGTTACTCAGTGTTACTTTTGTTTGTATCTTATAAGTTCGTTGCAAAGGAGGAAAAAAAGAAGGAAGAGAGAGACGGAGAAACCAAACGCCATGAAGCATCTGTTGTTTATTTCTTCTCGGTCACTCTCTTTTCATAGCTGTTTTAATGTTGAAATACAAACAAACGTAAGTAATTTCCGTCGATATTTCCGTCAATATCCGCATGCACAGGAAATGGTTCGTCAAGACCTTTTCAGTGAGCATTTGCCCATAATGAAAAATTGAAATGTTTCGAGAAAAAAGTTTTCAAACATGATGTCAGTACCATAGTTAAAAGAGGGAAATGGTTATAAGCCCGATAAACATCAAAGAAGCAAGCAAACAGGCTAAGATTTATGTTGGAAGGTCCTTGACCCTGCACATCTTCTTTTTATGCTGATTGACTATGCAAGAATTACATAATCGCAATTCTTCTTTGGTTGCTTGTATGAGCACACATAACCACCTTTTGTATTTAACCAGGTTTTGTGCAGGGTCAACCACCAAAATATCTAACAAAAAAATATAACAAAGACCTTTGCCAGGCTTCATAACCATTCGCTCTATTAACTATGGTCAGTAGTGAGAGTTTTTCTCAGTGCGTTCTAACTACAACTTGTAGGGTATAAAACTTCGGAACCAAAAATTTAAGGCTTTCAGTAATATGAACGACAATGCATTTTCAGTTGTTAGAAGCTATCCTCTGGTCAGTAATTTAGTTCTCTTTGAGTTGCGTCGCTAAAGGCAAAAAATCTGAATAACAAACGATTAAGAATTCATTATCTTGTAAATGTAAAGTAAATTTTTAACCAGTTTTGCGGTTGAAAGATAATTAAAGGTCAGGGCAGGTTTTAGCCAAAAATAAATATACGCAACATTGCCTTGTTCAATCCCCCAAAGCGGGTGAAACAAATCAAAGAAAGGTTTTTATGCGTTTTTGTAAATAAAATAATAAATGAATTGGGTAGATAGAAAGAAACTCCATTTAGAGAACTCATGTGAGTGAATTTATATTTCGAAAAGAGTCGCATTTCAGCTGGACATTAAAAAGCGAAACAACTACTTTACTTAGAAAAGGTGTTGTGAGCGGGAAAAATATTTTTTATAACAGGGAGTGATTAAATTTGCTTCTTTCACCAAAGTAGCAAACTCTAATTCGATCACTTCAGAGAAATCTGTACTGCCCTCGGCAGATTCCTCATATCACTTTAATCATTTTAGTGTCACTGACATTTTAGGTAATATAGATTTGGTACCTCTTCGTAAGAGCTTTATAATCTGGCCTTTCTTGTAAGATAAAGATTTTCGGAACGCGCGGAGGCAGGAACAAATCAGTACCTCTCGATATTTTTCGGTGACTGTTTTTCATCCAGGAAAAGTCGATTGAACATGCCATGTTATTCACGTTTGGGATATTTAAGAAACATTTTGTCGAGTGATAATGGTATCTTTATACAGAGTTAATGAAGGTATCCCGTTTTTTTTTCTTATATATAAGGCACGCAAGCCTTGCGTCAAGAAATACTTCTGTCCTACCTTCTACTGTTTGGCGTTAGCTTCGGTCAGAGCCCTCCTTCTGCTTGGATTTAGCCTTGCACTGTATTTGACTTTAAGAGCTCTGAATTTCACCTAATAAAGTTTCTTAAATTAAGCATTTTTTTTTTCAAAGGCCTTTCAAACAATTGAGAGCCAATAACAGCCATGTTTAGTATATTTCACCTAGGACACAAGTAAACATAGAACTGGGTTCAAAGAGCTTACACATTTTGAGGAAACGTTTTCATCCGCCATTTTGTCCTTAATGAGTCTATTTAACTTTGGAGTGTTCTCCAATGGCCATCCAATAAGGTTTGTGTGATCATTCGTATCCATGGAGACCACACGATAAAAGTGTTATGCAATAGTGATCTACCACTTTCTGAGGAAATCTATATATCCGTATTTTTGTTCCAAACTGGGGTTTACGTACGACTCCTAAACATTGTGTTGTCATCTTCACTTGAAGTGCCTTTTCTTTATTTTATCAACGCAGCAAATAGGTAAATATTCTCTCTTATTATTACAGAGCCGGGAAAATTGGGTCTGATACTACATCATCCTTATCATTCCATTTATCTTAGGCGCCGAATTATTGAAATAAAAATTTGGTCAATCAACAAAACAAAATGAGCATAATCAATTCAGTTGTTATCTATTCGGAATGGAGAACAACAGACCGACAAACCATCAATTACCACTATTATATCTAAGGACAGGTGTGTGCTTGCCATGCAGCTGTCCGGCGGATAGATTGGATGTGAAATGAAATTAAATCATTTGATTACAATTAAAATGTTTTTGATATTTATTTTTTCCCGTAAAAATTCAAACCCAGGGAAGAAAATGGTTGAAACTCTCATAGTGAAAAGTATAAATGGCAATTCTTTTGGTATTTAGCCATATTATATCTTAAGTTCCCAGCAAAGAAATAAATGGAAAGGCACCTGTCGGAAAGAAAGGTATTTGTTTAGAAGACAGATTTTTTTAAAAAGTGACTGGACGACCAACAACGATAAAATTTCTACATATTTTGAGGTAGATGTAATTACTTAGTGTTTTAATTTTCTGTAAATAAGTGTAAATAAAGACACTTTAACTTCTTTTCCAGTGCATATGTTATTAAAAGCGATTTCTCGTATCCGAAATTCATTTATTTTGTTATTTGTAGTGGTACTTATATCAGCCGGTGTTTTACGCAAATCGTTTTTGTCCTTCATTACTACAAGTTCTTAGCTGCTTATATCCGAGTCATATCTAAGCTTACATTTGTTTCAGTTGATTTTTTTTTTCTGTGTTCAAAAATTGGCAAGACAAGACTATTCTATGCAATATATTTTGGTGAAAAGTGAATTATTGAAATATTTTAATTTGCTCTTTAGCAGAGGAAATTCGGATTAAATACGAGGTGGAAAATCATCGACACAGATGCTTTTCTAAGTTTCGAATTGGTGACCTAACCGACAGAAACTGAATACAGTAAAAACAAAATGGAAAAACGCTCAAATTTTTTGTGGTAATTTCAACTCGAATATATAAGTTACATCAGCCAATATTGTTTCCATATAATCACAGTGTTAGCCTAAAATATCAGAAAAAGAAACTCGTTTGATGGAAAAACGAGTTTGTCTATCTTCCACGACGATTTCTGTACAAATTCCTCTCGGAAAAACATATCAGGAGAAAATGTTGCTATGTTATTTGCTGTCTCAGTTTAGTGCCATTTTATGAATAGGATATTCTTTGGTTAAATCGGTAGAGTACTTTTCAGTGAATGCCTAACTATACGATAATAATATATAACTTTATTTACCCTCGGCAGCGTTTATAGGTAGAAGGCTAGTGCGTCCAACAAACTATTGAACTGAACAAATAATTCAAATTGAACATAACATATTTAAGAATCCCAACTGGCTGACGTTTTATGCTGACTACATTTATACACGAGCATGTCAGTTTGTCCTCAAATTGCTCATTCCACTTATATCCGTTGTTTTACTTAAAAACGCAGATGA
This sequence comes from Orbicella franksi, assembly GCF_964199315.1. Classification (NCBI taxonomy): domain Eukaryota; kingdom Metazoa; phylum Cnidaria; class Anthozoa; order Scleractinia; family Merulinidae; genus Orbicella; species Orbicella franksi. The sequence goes on from NC_138158.1 coordinate 10,953,263, forward strand.
ACTGGCTTACGTCCTTCACACTGTTACCGGCAATGATGCAACTGTTTGCGTTTTCTTTTTTAAATTATTCCTCGTTTTTGAATTCTCACTCACCAAGTGCTAGGTTTCGTTCTGGAAATCGCCCCTAGGTCAATAGTGAAAAATCAACTGGCGGAGTATAACATTAATTAAGAAATAGAAAACATGTACCGTGTTTCTATCGAAACACGAGTGGAAGTTTGGGAGAACGAGAAATGCTGTGGGAACACGAGCCGCAGACGAGTGTTTCCACAGCTTTTTCGAGTTCTCCCAAACTTTCACGAGTGTTTCTATAACTCGATAGAAACACGGAGAACATGTTTTCTATTTCTTTAGAAAACAACGCGCCGAAAAAAAGGAAAACAACTTGTTAACTTTGATTATCAAAATGTAAATTCTCTTTGCTCGCGTCATCATTACGTCAACAGCTCGTGCTAGTTCTGTGTTTCCATCGAGTCATAGAAACACGATGATTTTTGACCAATCAGCGCGCGTATTTTCTTAGGACTGTTTTCTAAGTACTTCTTATCAAACGAAAGTTAATAGGTAGTTATGAAGTCGTGCTATTTTCACCGACCGATAATAAGATCAATGCAGCAAGACCGATGTTTGAAATTTTCTCTTAAAAACCAAACGTTCGAGGTTAACAACTAGTCTATTATGTGGCTATTGTATGGCCAAAGATGATTGAGGCAAAGGTGGTTAAATCTCCGGTTATAAATGCACCTTTAAATCTGTCTCGCATCACGGGATTTCAGTTCAATAATTTTTCCAAAGCCCAAAGTTATATAGGGAATGATATACAGAGTTAGATATACAGATTGATTCCGTCCAAAAATACCTTTATCTTGCTTATCATTAAACGTGCTAAGGAAAGCTATATTAAACGTGCTAAGGAAAGCTATATTTAACGTGCTAAGGAAAGCTATAGTAGATCACTTCTTGAAGAGAACAGCGGCGATTCTGAATCTTTCTGGAGGTCTGTGAAGAAAATAATGCCGGACGCGAAACAGAAATCTATTCCGACCTGTATCAAGGCAGATGACAAGATTGTTACTGATAAACAATGCATTTCAGAATTGTTTAACACTTACTTTACATCTGTTGTGAACAAGTTATTTGAATCATGCCGGTATGCAAGACCAGTTTTTAATTCTACAACCGAGGAGCTGTTTACAAAGAATCATTTTTAGTTCACAGCAGTGGGTAAACCGTTTGTGCTTAAGCAACTTAAATGTCTAAAACTCAAGAAAGCTACTGGTCTAGACGGTCTACCTGCTAGACTTTTAAAGGACAGCGCAGTTGTGATAGCTGACTGTGTAAAACATTTGATAAATCTTTCTATTGAAACTGGTGCAGTCCCGTCTGAATGGAAGCAAGCAAAGGTTGTACCCTTGTTCAAATCTGGAAACAAAGATGATCTGGACAATTACAGGCCTATATCAATTTTACCGATCTTGTCGAAAATTCTGGAGAAAGCTGTCTTCCATCAGCTACATAGCTACCTATCAGAAAACTGTCTTCTCTCGCCTTATCAATCGGGGTTTCGCGCAAATCATTCAACTCAGTTGGCCGTTACCTTCCTTACAGATAAAATTCGTGGTCATATGGACAAAGGGCTATTGACGGGGGCAGTGTTTATTGACCTGAAAAAGGCTTTCGATACTGTTCCTCATGACGGTCTTTTAAACAAGTTGTACAGATATGGAATTCAAGACCATCCTCTCTAACAGGACTCAGAGAGTGTCCATTGAAAATCACCTTTCTTCTGCCGCCAACATCAGTAGCGGAGTACCTCAAGGTTCCGTGTTAGGGCCTCTCTTGTTTATTCTTTACATAAACGATCTTCCGTTGGCAGTTGGTCTGTCTAGTGTTATGTTATATGCCGACGACACCGTTATTTTTACTGCTGCTTCAAACATTGACCAACTACAGCTGAACTTAAGCCTTGATCTCAATAACGTCTCTAACTGGTTAACAGCGAACGGTCTTTTCCTCAACCTAAAGAAAACTGAGTATGTTTTATTTGGAACTCGGCAGAGGCTAGTCAGATCTGAATCTCATAGTCCGCTTTGCATGGAAGGAAAGGAAGTCAACCAAGTAAAGTCGTTCAAGTACCTAGGAGTCTTGCTAGATGAGTGTTTATCTTTCAACGATCACATAAGCTATTTAAGGTCAAAAGTTGCCAGCAGACTTGGCCTCCTGTCACGATTACGAGGTTGTTTAACCACGGAAGTAGCAAATAAGATCTATTTGTCCATGGTGCTACCGATATTAAGCTATTGTGATACGTGCTTTTGCCCTCTGGGAAGCACTAACAGAAAGACTCTTGAACGCCTGCAACAACGAGCTGCGAAAATCGTATACGGTTTTAAACCTGACATAACCACGGAAACAATACTCGAGAACCTACGCTGGCCGCCTCTTACAAAAACCATGGAAAAGCACTGTGCACTGTTAGTTAACAAGTGCTTGGTCGGAGAAGTTCCTCTATACTTTAAAGGCTATTTCCTGTTACGCTGCCAGAGCAACAACCAACATGTTTTTAACAGATGCACTAGATCGTCAATCACTGACATTATACTTCCCAAATTTCATTTAGATGTCGCTAAAAAGTCTTTTTATTATCATGGTGCATGCACATTTAATAGCCTTCCAACGAACATAAAGATTTTGCCACCTAAGGAACGTTTTAAGGCTATCTCAGATTTTTTTTCTTAGGCTATTTTTTAGAACATTTTCAATTCGATATCCAATTTTTATGAGAACGCTATTACCTTTTTAAGCTTTTTAATTTTTTAAACATTTCAGCGCATCTTTTAAAGTAGTTAGGTTTTATAGATATACATTATTTATACATGCTCTTTTTATTTTACGTTATACAGGGCCCCCGTTGATACCAGTCCTGCGACTGAAGGGGTCACCCTGTTTAAATATCGATTATTATTATTATTATTATTATTATTATTATAAATGGAATGGAAATCAAAATTAAATGAGCGTTTTTAGAATCCAGCAGCCAAAAGCTGGTCAATGTCGTGTGTACTACAAACTTAAGTTCTTTTCGTCACGAAATTCAAGCCCGTTAGAGAAATAATACTCTCACACAGTGTTCATTGTCACTCCTTTTTTTGCAGCTGTTGTAAATTTTATAAAGAAACGCAACGTTCATAATACCCGTGGGCATTACGGCAGAATACCGCATTTTAAATAACCAATCAGAGCGTATGTTATATCGACTACAAACACCGGACCACACAATAAGTATGGGTTATTGACCAAGCTTGTTCGGTCAAGATGGCTGGATATTGGCTAAGTTCTTTTTTTGCGTGTTTATGGACCTCGACTCGGTCCATAAACTCGCAAAAAAAGAACGAGGCCAATATCCAGCCATCTTGACCGAACAAGCTTGGTCAATAAAGGATTTATTATATGGCTTTCGCGGAAATTTTTCTTGCGGGACACGGCGGGTAGTCCCGAGCGGGCAAGATAGCTCCATCTTGCCCGCTCGGGTAGCCAATCACAGCGCAGGATTTGATTCATCTTGCCCGCTCACGGAGCTACCCATATAATAATGTCCATTAATGACCGGCTCGTGAAAGATTTATCAAATAGCATAAAATTAGCAGTCTTTCTTCATGATGTCGCTTGATCAGTCTGATCTATGATCTTTACAGGGATCTAGAGAAAAATCGAAACTGAATGAAATCAAACTGACACCAGGGGTTGACACATTATGCCGGCTTCATTTCTGCCTAAGAGTACCGTTTTGCCCGCATAAAAGTGGCAGTTGTGATAAAACGATTATCATTTTTTGTAGCTGTTTTAGCGGCAGCATTTGTCTCAATTTGATTGTTTCACAATTTGTTTGCATCCTTGTATTATCAAATTAGGAAAATTACATTTGTTTCGCGGAAGGGAGGGGGTATCAAAACTTTAGCGGCACAGTAACGAGCTTGATAGCGACAATTGAGCTCACTGAGTTAGGAGCGTATGTTCCCTTTTTAGGGGTTGACGCTAAAAAGCATAATACTCAATGTCAGGCGCATGATCTGTTAACCCCTAACTGAGACTGTAGGGCAGTGAGTGAAGAATTTTATTTTTCATAACTACTGGAGTTTATGCGGTAATCTGAGTTCTTTCACCGACTTATTAAGAGACTACAACATTGTTGGCAAGACTCTTGAAAACCTTTCCATTAGATTCCGGGTTTAAACGACGTGGAAACCTACTTGTAGCGTCCTTAATTTCTCGGCAGAATGACGAATTGAAGTTAGGAAGGCGAAATAAAGGTACCTACAGCAATCGACGCCATAGGCGATGGGGCAGTTCCGCACAACTCAATAGGTCTGAATACGGGTCTTTGAGACAGCGACCTTCGCTTGCTCACTTGTTACAGTCCATAGCTGGGTTGCAAAAAACTTTGTTGCAGTGTAGTGTTGAGAAAAATGATCCACCAACGAAAATATTTCCGCTACTTTTCAATTACATAATACATGCAATTCATGTGAATAGAATAACTTCGCAGCAGGCCAATGGAAAAGAGAATTGTTATGTTACAGAAGTGTTATATTTTAAAATTGTAAACATTATTGGATGAGGTTTTTGTGATATCCAGAATAATCAAGGTAGAGGTAAGTGTTATCAGCCGAGGCCAAAGGCTGAGGCTGATAACACTAACCGAGACCTTGATTATTCTGGATATCACAAAAACCGAATCTAATAATGGTTTTATGATATACATTGAACGAAAAAAAAAAATGGAAGTCATGTTTTTGCTTCTTCGCATGCAAATATCTCAAGTGTATGATTTTAAACGGATTGTATTACACGGAACGAAGTGTTCACACGAGCAGATCACCGACTGAAAAAGCAAGCTCAGTCAGTTAGAACGGTTGGTTGCACAGTACGACTGAGATGAATTACTGGAGGACTACTTTGGAAACTTGGAGGCGCGGTGGCCTCATTGTTAGTGCGCTCGTCTCCGGATCGAGCGATCCGTGTTCGAGTACTAGCCGAGGACATTGTGCTCTTGGGCAAATATATTTTGTAACGTTTCGCTAATTACACTGGAGTATGTTCATTATGTATGGTTCGTGTTAACTGTAGAAGTATTTTAGGCGTGAATCCCCTAAGGGGCTAGTAGGCTATTTAAGAATTTGTAAGTTATGAAAGAGCCACTCGAAGGCATCTCTTTCAACTTTGCTTTTTAATTTTCTCTTTATTCACTGCTGTATTTTCTTTATGATGATGTAACGCTCACTGTACCCTGCATCAATAAACGAGATGCCCGCCCCTGATGCTGTATTTGTGTTTCTTAAGATTAGTTACAAAATATTTTATAATCGTTTCAGGGTGATTAGAGTATAAGACACTTTACTCTCACAGTGCCTCTCTCTACCCGGGTGAATAAATGGGTACAATATGACTATGAAGGATTAATGCAAAGTCACGTCCTTTTAAAATCGACTTTTTATAAAGGAACAGTTATTCGCCAGGGAGGTAACTGTCAACTTCTATTTTCATCATTTCGTAGTTATATGCGTTCGGCCAGATTGTTGTCATTATTTTTTAGCTTGCCAAAGCATAGAGGTCTCGATCAGTACGGAGTCCGTTGGTTGGGAATAAGCCCTGTGTTAGACTAGCCACAATATACATATTATTCACAAGTAACTGCCAGTTCTATTGACGTCTTTCCAAGAAAAAAAATCATGTTGACTCTTTTATCAAATCAAATTGGCTTTGACCCCTGAGTACCGTACGCTTTTAAGCTTTGATCCACGCCCTAAACTATTTGGCTCACCTCCTTTTCCACCTAAAACAAAGAATCTTTCCATTAGTGAGGTGAAGGGCGCTGTCCGACAAATAAAAAAAATCAGGTTTGCATTTATGTTAATTTCATGTCATCAATTTCTGGCATTTTCGGAAAAGAGGTCAACTGCGCCAAAAAAGAAAGTTCTCTCGGGTAATTCCGTTCCATTTGATTTTCCTCCTAGAATTTCCGAAATTTTCGTTTGAATGGCTCCCATGTCGGAAATTTAGCAATTCTCGGATTTTCCGGAAACTTTCCAAGAAAATATCTGTACAATTTACACCCAAGTCGAAAGTTCAGAATTTTGTGGTTGAATGGAAAGCGTCCGTGGACTAACAATAGCACAGTGTACAACACACTAGGGTAAGATGGCGTCCAATGAGTTGGGGTTGATCGAGAGAGGAGAAAGGAACGGTCATGACGATTTGATTAGCGTAACTGAGCAGGAATGTTTATAATCAATGCGAACTTTGAGAAGACATCTTGTTAATTTGAAGCGATTGGTGCTAGGATCTTATTCACAGTTTGTAAGTCATACATATCTAATAACAATAAAAAAAATTGAGCCTGCAAACAGGCTTCCAGTGAGCCTGAACCCCTGTCCCGCCCCGATCGTTTCGCTCATTCTTCTGTTTCGCGCTCGCCGAATCTTTTTTCCGTCCTTGCCAAGAGCCTGTTCGCAGGCTAAAAAGATTTTAGCTCAACCAACATGGAAAGAATTGTAAATAGGCCAGGAAGAACTTTTGATGACTGGACCAATTTTCTTACCAGTTACTTGTAATTTCTGTTGTTTAAAAGTGCGGAGACGATTTCTATTTAATGTGCAATCGCAAATTCTGTTTAGACCGATGATGTTGAAGACAATGAAAGGCCTGCATGCACGTGTGCTTGAAGAAATCTATTACAGAGGTATCGTTCCAAGTATCACCTACTGCATTTCCGTCTGGAGATCATGTTCCTTGGCTAAATTTAATGACTTGGAGCAATTGCACATTAAAGCTGAAAAATTGATCCGCAAACTACCCAGTGAAACACCTGATTCTGACGCTCTCCGAATTGTAAAATGGAAGCCTTTAAGTTATATTTACAAGCGGAGGCTCGCTTCTATTATGTACCAGGTGTACAATAACACCTTACCTTAACAACTCACATCCCTGCTTGGGATACGTAACCAGTGGCGGATCTAGGGGAGGGCCCCCCTTATTTTGGGTAAAAAAAGAAGAAATCACAGAAGGAAGAAAAGCCGGCAGGGCAAGCAAAACAAAAACGCACCCCCTTCCTCTTAGCTGAAGGTCGGGATCCGCCAGTGGTAACACTGTTAATAAGTACAAATTGAGACGCATGAATGACTTTTCTCTAATACGGTACAACAGTGACCTTGGCAGAAATAGCGTTAGGTAAAGGGGCCCCATGGTATGGAATGCCATCCGGTTTAAAGTCATCAGGGACGCTTCATCCTTACAGCTTTTTAAAGGAGAACTTAAAAATGGCTCCAGGTCTCTCGACCAGATACAATAGGCCACGTTCGATATATCAATATATTAACATCGATCCGAGGCTTTCAGGTCAAAACTGCAAATTTTTTAAGTTGCCTTTGTCTTTCAAGTCCCAAAAGAGACTTGGATACAAAGAAAACAACACCAAACATAGAAGTTTGTCCTGAAAGCTTTGGAGCCAATTTAGAATACAGTGGAACCCCGTTAATACGACCACCTTCGGACCATGAAAAATTGGTCGCATTAACGGGGTGGTCGTGTTAAAAGGGTTCTTTAAATAAGAAAATGACTGACGGAGCTTTTTTTGGGGCCAGAATAAAGTGACCGTATTAACGGGGTGGTCGTAAGGCGGGGTTCCACTGTATTGATACATCGAACGTGGCCTACTTGAAAAAGAGGCTTGTTTAATTAATTCTAAAAACTCAGATTTTTATATTTTTAAGATTTTCGTCCTTTGTAAAATATTAGGTTGGTTAAAATTTATGACAGGTCCACACCAGCCCTAAGGTTGCCATATTCAGACCTGCCTCATCAAAAAGTACATGTATGTATGTGTGTATTGTTTGTGATAACAAGTGATCGGGTGTACAATATCCCTGCCGTCCTTAGACCAAACTGTGAACTCTCCCAACTAAAAGCCAAACATGTACACTGCTGTAACGCTTGTTCTGAGAAATTGTTTAAGCAATAGCTTAAGTGTGTTTCGCTGATTAAGATTTGGTCTGAAAATCAATAGCTGTGATAACAAAATTGATAAAAATAATTTATTGACAGTTCAGTTTGATACTTTCTGGGAGTAAGATGTGAAAAATAGGCCATTTCCGACTTACCTTGTGCCTCTGTTTCAAAACGAGTCTTCGTGTAAAACCTTTCAGTCTTACAGCGAAAATAAGTTTGATTTGCATGAAAACGAATCTGTATGCGGAATTCATCTTCATATGAATGGTTTCGCAAGACCAGTTTTGACACAGAGGCAAAAGGCAACTCTGTAATGGCGTATTGCACCAGTTGCCGATGGCTAGTGGACACGTAAAAAATGAAGTGTTCTTAATGTTAATTAAAAGAAAACCCGGACTTACTTTCAAGCTGCATAAGATTCAGTTTGTGACTCAATACTAATATAACTCTTATTTGATGTATTAAATGCAAATTCAACTCTTTCTGAGGTTAATTATGGAGCATTAAGACCGTAGAAATAATCGCGCAGGGATGCCATTAGCTTGATAACGACAAACACGTATATTTGTTTACGATTAATAAAAGTCTTTGCTCAGTAAATGTCGGATATTTTCTTGGCGGTGTCCTGTAATACTATTAATTATCAGCTGTTACTTGATGAGTATCGCTTATTGCACGTCACTGTTCTCGTGACGTCATATCCCTTGTGAATATTTTCCAACGAACATATGCTCCGCTGAGCTTTGACTCAAGCGGTTGATGCTTGAAGCAGAAGGCAGGCTTATAAAGTGCAGTTTATTTTCGAACTCAACATATTAGAAAGTATTGAGCATTGTAAGGTAGGAAAATCTTTAAAGAATATATATTTTTTTATTTTTCAAAAAGAGGACTTCAACGTGGTGAACTTTTAATCATTAATCCTCTTTTTACAATTGTTTCTCTTACAAAGACCGGGATACTGAGCAATAAATAGTTGATAGACAGACTGGAAAAAGTTTAAAAAATACATGGCGGGGAAATTCTTCGAAAGTTAAACGAACAACCCTTTCTAAGCTGTATATTTATTTACTGCTTATATCAAGGAATATAAATCCAATTCTGTTGAGAGAAAAAAAAAATTCTCCAGTATTCCCGGATGTAAACGAGACATCAGAAATATATATTGTCACACTCGAGCAGATTTTACATAATTTTTGATTCTCGCTCTAGCTTATCACATCCTTTTAGTCCTAGCTTGCTGCATTTCTTGGTACTGTTATATTTTACGTTGTTTCTAACAATTCTTTTCTCGCTCCTTTTTTTTTTCAAATTTGTCTCTCGAATCCTCTATGGTATCGCCTTTAATGACGAAGTAGCAATAGATACTGATATTATTTCATGCCGATGACGTCAAATGTTTTCGTATTTTCGTAGACAAATGACCTTTTGTGGGAATATCATTTTGAAATGCAGATTGCAAACCTCCACGACCAAAAAAGGCCAATACGAAGGAAATATTAATATCCACAGTATTCCAGTAGTCTACAGGTTCTGTTAACGTTCACTTATCCATCATTTATAAACCTCTTATGTAACAATTACTTCAGATACTTTTTTGTGTTGCCGCTGTTTCTGTTTTCACCAAACTTCCTCACTCATCTTCTTAATTATTGTACAGTGTTTGATTCTAGCCGGAAGTAACGCAATGTCAGACCGCGTCACGCTGTATCTGCCCACGAGCGAGACACAAACTTGCGCTTCCTTCAACCCTTCTTCAACTTTAACCTCACATCGTTCCAGAAGAACCCTGAGTCTTCCAGCTCGAGAGAAACCAATCATTCCGCCTGCAATCTCAGAAACTCCTGAAGTAACTGGTGAACAACAATCGGAGGAACGGCCACAAATATGTTTGGAAGCAAACTATGTTTTGGAAGCAAACTATGATCATGACGAAATACGTAAGTAAACATTCCTGAAGACTGCAAGTGTACTCTGAGAAAGATGACGTCTCTTGTCGTATTTTCAATGGGATAAAAATTATGGATATCTTCTCTTTCTTGGGAATTGAAAACTGCGAGGCCAAGACAGACGAATTTTTCCTCTTTTCAAACCATATGTTCTGTTAGTGTGGTGTACTAATGATGATAAAATATAAATGCAAATTACTGAAAACTAACTAAATAAATAATAAGATTAATAAATAAATTAACTAATTAATAAATAATTAAATAAATAGTGTTGTGTACCGCGTATTAATAAAAGGTCACGTGCACGTCCAGGAACGGTCGAGTATGAACTGGGAGCGATGTTTAAAATAATGCTTGACGGCGACTGTGTCTTACTGCCTTTTTGCCTTACTGAAATACAAGTCACCTAGAACCACCTTAAAAAACACGTGTTGGGTGCAAATGTCGACTGTGTAGGAACGTTTCGACCAAATTCGAGCGGGCTCCACGGATGGCCACTAAATTTACTTGCATTGGACACTTTTAACGTGAGTTCAACTTTTTGGCTTCCCTAACTAGTCAACATTCCGCAGTTTGGAACTTTTTCCACAGTGGTCATTTTGAGTTTACCTACATTGTCGGTTTCGAATCAGTTAGCACAACAATGTTAAGTACAACTATGACAAGGTCATTTAATTTATTCCATGATCATTAAATGATTTTAATCACTTTGTTGTGGCTGGAATTTGTGCCAGTTAACTTGTAAACTCTCTTTTTTTCCATCAGGTTGGTATACCCCTATTGTGGGATTACTTGTGAGTCTGCTGTTATATGCATGGGCATGTCTCTTGTCTTCATCTTCAGGCGATAAAAATGTTATTTATGATATTTTCACTTATGAGTAGAAAAGGAGTCGTCAATGATAGCTAATGAAGTAACATTTTCCAGCTTCATGTACATGGGCTGCATGTTATCTTAAACTAAAATGTAAGTTTTAAATTTAAACGTATATACCAAGGCAAGAGAAAATGAATGGAGAGAGAGTTAATTCTTTGTATAGACCTTACTCCCAAAGTAATCCCTCTCAATCTATTTTAAGGTTACTTCCGGGTTTGGAAATCCCAGGAGAACTGGAAATTGGACGGAATTTTGCTCTCGTGAACAGCCGCGTTCTCATCGTCCACGTAGACATCTGCGCGTGGTAACATTATCCACGGAAGAACTGGGTATGTCTAAAAAAAACGTAAGAGGAATTACCAAGGAAATAAGTGCCCTTCTCTCTACCTCTTCATCATCTCTTGGAGAAGACCCCTGTTATTATAAATAAATTAAAAAATGTAACTACTACCATTTCAAAATGAATAGTTAGCTGATTTGTAAGTACTTCCGCCAAATTTACCATGAAACAGACTACAAATAAGGAACAGTTTTAAAATGTATGTATGAATGCATTCGATTTCGCTGACAATTTCCCTGCGGAGTCTGTGTAAAATGGTAATTCTTCCCGCGGACTCATTTCTTGTACTGTTTACAAGTCTGTCATCTTTGTGTTATCTGGCAGGGCTTGACATGTTGTTTCTGATTAGTGGCTGCTCGCGATAGGGTTTTCCCGCGTAAGTTTCAACCAGCCTGAGACAATAGAACATCAGTTCAACCTATTCACTATTACTAACTGCAGCTCAGTCACGGTATTTTGATTTATTCTGTCAATATGCAAAATTACCTTCAAATTAAGGGAAGCCTGAAAATAGAAGTAGACAGAAAAATTCCAAAGAGATAATAATAAACCATAAAGGAACAAGAAAGGTTAAGGATGGAGAAGATTAACACGGATTACAAACGACGAACTTGAAAAATTTAGGCTAAATCTTTCAAGAAGCACAAACCCTGAATTACTCCTTTAACGTTAATGGTTAACATTCAGAACTGCAACAAGCTTAATAATTATTAGAATGGATGAAAATGGTCATATGAAATTAGCTCAGTAAACAAAATATATTTCAAACACAACCTAAGTGAATTTATTTTACCGTTGATTGTAACATAAAGATTTTTTGTTGTGTAATGTTGTCTGGAATTTTATTAATCTTGACCTCTTACGAATGTGTGATCTCCTTTATCAGAATGATAAAGTATGAGAACTTCATAGAGTTTTATTAATTTTCTTACATCAGTCCACTTTGTGCTTACTCAGTGTTAACTCAAGCGTGCTGACGTTTAATTTCCTTTAACTTTTCTTGACACTCAAGATGCTTTCGAGAAGCCTTGGTCAAACGAAAAGCGCATGATAGTCGATGGTAGTTGATGCACCGTTTGACCAAGACTTAAGGTCATAGACAGTAGGGAGATTAAGCAAACCACGACGACAACGACAACTATAACGTCACAAGAGGTTTAACGAGTAACCGTCCTCTGCAAAGCAACAACGTGAAATGACCAAGTTCTGCTTATTTTGAAGAACGCGAGGCACGACGGCTAATTTTTCGTATTTTCCTCTGGAACTGATCGCTGGCGTTACATCTTTAATTTGATCAGGATTTTAAACCTCTCGGCGTACTGAACAGTTCTGCAAAATTCAAAGGTAAAATATAACTCCAATTTTTGGCCGTCGTCATTGCTTAAGTTCCCTGTTAAACAGACGCCAGCGACAAACGCTTGAAAACGTTCGGTAGTCGTTATTTCTTGGCGTAGTAGGCCAGCACACAGGACCAGAAATACATCACAAGACTGCAGGTTAATCCAACAACTGGCGTGTACCACGCTGAAATCAAATGAGATGCTTTAGTACATAAATCTATTAGGTTTAATTGGACTAATCTGATCAATAAACAACCAAGGTCAAGATAGGACGAAAGTCTTTTCTTGACGTGCGTTGTGCGTACAGCATAAAACGCTCCGAAAATCTGACAACAAAGCATCATATAACATAAATTTTTTTATAACATAATTGATATACTACGCGCGCTCTCATTGGTCAATAGGTGTGTTTATATGAGAGTATGTAAACACAGTTGTAACGTTTTAGATTCGCGCGTATTTTTGAGAAATAGCAATTTTTATCAAAGTAATAGAAGACTTTTTCCGTGTTTTCATAGTCTCATCTAAACACTCGGGTGAGCTGGGAGAATTTTCGAAAGTTATGCAAACCCTTGACTGCGTCTCAGGTTTGCATAACTGTCTCGAATTCTTCCAAACCCTCTTGTGTTCGTTTGACACTGTCATTAAGGACAGAATCATGTATTTTTACAGCTAAAATTATCGTACCCATTTCTTCCTCATTTTCATCTTCATTTTCACCTTCATCGCTCTCGTCATCCCAGTTGTCATGGCAACGTTGAATATTGATCAGCGGCAGCAAGACAGGCTTGGATGGCAGGCTCATGGTGCGTTTGGAACGCTGCTTAAATAGGACCATGGGTTGACTTTGTTGTTTGAGGGAATGGGAGCGAGTGCTGCGCGAACGAGCAGAGACTGGGTGCAGCACATCACCATCCGTGGACATGTCAGAGGATTGAAGGATTTTAACTGCGATAAAATACGGAAAATGAACAATGAGTCTAGACTCTTGTGGTATCAATTGCTTTGTCTAACGTTCCAAACTGAAAAAATTATGATTAGTGCGTGAACTAAATCATCTGACAGCAATAAACAGTATATTCTATTGTAGTTTTAGCAAAAAAAATAACAAAGGAGGTCAGTAAATAAAGATTTTTGTGATTAAAATTCATCGCCACGGCGTAATTGCGCGCAATTTACAATGTTTACTTTCAAACAAAATCACACAAAAAGATCTACCCCGGCTCCTTTTTTGTGCCGCGATACACATTGCTATTGATTATCTTAAATATTCCGTTAAAATATAGTATTTTCGTCTCAATTAAACGAATGTGTCATAAGATTTTCAGTCCGCGTGTTAGGAATGTATGAGAAGAAAAAAAGAATTTATCGTAAGATTCGATGATATATACAGTGTGGATATCATTCAGTTTCATCCACGTAGCAAAACTAAACTAAACTTAAACTAAACAAAAACTTATTTCGAATAATATTGCATAATTTTTAATCTCACCTGATAAATTTGGGACTCCGGCATCAACTCGATGTCCACAGCTTTTGTCGCACGAGAAATAAATTTGAATTTCTGCCTGAGTGTTTTATCTCTTTTCAGCGAGTTTCGAGTGTAAGGTATCACGTATTGCTTTTCGATTAATTAAGGCCGTTCTATTTTGATTGCCAGCTGTAGTTACTAACCGCGGAAAATAAAAACCTCGGTTATAACTAATAAAATGATCGAATTCGGAAGGAAAGGAAAACGAGGAATTGATCGATTGAAATGGCGAACTGATGCCAATTACTGTATGCTTGTCATCCAAGCTCAAAACACGGATCGTATTTAATCAGTCGTACAAGACACAATGGCAAACTAAAATTAGGACAAAACCTTTGTCAACTAAAAAGCTGCATTAGCTGACAGCTTGTAAAGTGATGGACAGGAATGAACAGCAATAAAAGAAGAACGGCTTTAAATGAATTATTTCAATCACGGTTACTAGATTCGCGACTACCGCTTTTGTTTGTGTTAGACCTCATGTGATGATAAATGAATATAAATATGAACACAAGATCGGCGAAACTCAATGAAAATACATTTAGCAATCATTAAAATGAAAGAAACGTACGGAAACAAATGTTTTTAACGATCAAAACACTGCCATATTAATAAATCTTTACATTTTAACTTTATACCCAAGTATTCGCAAAGCTAATGTATCACTCAGTCATAAAAGCTATCACTTGCAAGTCCGTTTCCAGGTCCTTGCGGCTAGAATGGTTTTCATACTCACGTTAAGGAATCAGACAGCGGGGCATTATTTTTCAGTTGCACCCAGTCTGATGAAAATCTACATTCTCTTTAAACAATTGATATAAAGTTTAGCAAACAGATCGGAGAATAAAGCTAAGCAATCATTAACTGGATAATGTCCGGTGAAGTGATCTGCTCTCCCGAAGACATTTTATGATTTTGTCGAAACTGTCGTATCGACAGGACTAGAGGAATAGTTTATGCATTTTTGCGAAACAAAGTAAGCTTGTTGAAAGCATTAATTACTTACGGCCACCTCGTTAATACGGTCACCTCGTTATTATGGCCGCCTTTTATGTCCAGGCGAAACGCCCATACGTTTTCTTGTAAAATCCCGTTCATGCGGCCATCCTGTTAATATGTTCAAATTCTGAAATCCCAAACTGGATAATCCTTCATAACTTTTACCCCGTTTATACGGCCACTTAAATCAGCTATATTCATCTTTCCATTGTTAATGTTATACACAATGATTCAAGTTTAGTTTTCTTTTTAAATTAAATCTGCATTCCGGATGTTTATTAAAGAACAGTTGTTTAGAAGTGCAATTGTGATACATCCGTTAAGATGTCACTTTTGGACCAGTCATGAAGTTTGACCTTACCCCGTGAACACGCCCAAATTTCGCACCGGTTCTCTGTCACGGTCTCTACAATGAAAATCAATGAAGACTGTGATTCATTTTCAATCAATCAATCAATCAATCAATCAATCAATCTTTATTTGTACTCACTCTCTTGCTAAATTTTCGACTTAAAGTTTTATTTGTCTGTACGTATTTCTTTAGGCGTTAGATCTCCCCCATCCGTGTCACGGGAGGATGTTAAATTTTACAGGACGCTTAAAACTCACTACAAACAAATTATATCAGTTAACACTAACTGTATGAATTTACTATGCGAGTCAAAAAGCCGTGAACACCTTGATTTGATTCTGACAGGTCGATTGTCTATCGACCAATCACAATAAAGTTCAGGACACGCGAGCAAACCTCAAAACCACAACTAACTGACTATTGCTGATTGCAGCTTAGTTTTCTCACACTTAATTGGATTTTTTCTTAATTGCTACCAGGAGCCATAATCGGGGACGGAGACCGTAAGCGCGCGCCATTTCAAGTATTGGGTTGTCCCCATGATATGGGACAATAATTCTATTTTTAGTTAACAAATGGTAAACGCCATAGCATGTACTATTGAGTTATGGATGCACGCGGGAGGTTGCTAAGCACGAAAGAAGCGTAAGAGTCGCACTCGGCTATCGCCTCGTGCGACTCTAGCTTCTTGAGTGCTTAGCAAACCTCCCAAGTGCGTCCATAACTCAATAGTGCACGCTATGGCGTTTACCATTTGTTTTATAACATAACATTGAGACATTGGAACAACAGAAGTCCTTTTATTGAGCTACATCACAAAAAAATGTTCGTGTAGTCTTACATGACAAGAGAAAACAAGCGCGCGAAAATTCAATCATGACAACCGACTGCACACCAGCAACTCGATAAAGTTTCATCTTCACACAACTGTGAAGACAGTTTCGCATTTCTGGGAGAAGGACGTCGGCCATTACTTTGGAAACAATGTCTGTCAAAGGATTTGCTTTGTAAACATTAGCACACACGTCAGCAGCGTACACCCATGGGCAAATAGTAGACGCTAAATTAACCAATCAGAACGGGCGCTTTGCTTTAGTTATATTATAAAACAAATTGCGCCATCGCCTGCGGCACACACGCGTACATGCTGCGAGGATTTTTGCGGATGTCGCGCGGGGGAAATGGCGTCCGAAATTCCCGACATTTTTCATGTTTTTGGCCCACAACTCAACGCGTTTACGTCTGTTGGAATTTTGCTTAAGTATTTTCGTCATAAGCTGCTCCAGTTTGAGTGAAGTAAGACAGTGTCGAATTTAGGTATGTTCCGCTGTAAGCTTATATATATCGCTGACCAATTTGTGTTCCGACGGATGCTTCTTTTACACGAGCTGTACATTGCTCCACTTTAAATTTCACATATGTTGAAGGTTAACAGCTTTTCCATTACACAGCAAAAAACTAGCTGGATATATTTAGATATAGCAGAGCTTCAGGTCTTCATAGTTTCCTAGCTCCTCTTGCCACACGCTTGCGAGGAATTTGTCAGTTTATCGCGACCGAAAAGTAAAACAAAATAATTGCTAGTTTGAGTTTCGCTTGAATTGTAAGCAACGCTTGATGTTTCATCAAGGCCCAATAACTTTACGTCCGTAGATACTGCTCAGTTTTATTCGTGTTAAAAATCCAGTAAATTATCTGTTGTCGATGAATGAGAGCACCCGCCGATGCGTGTTTTGTACAGTCAGTAAACATGACAAATTGTACTTTCGCCGCACTTTCGTGTGAAAACGTACATCGAACTCAAACAATAACTCTATAGTTTTTAAATATGTTTAAGATTGATGAATGTTTGAGAATATATTAAAAGCTAAGCTGAAAATGTGTGAATAAAGCAGAAATAATCAGCAAAGTTACGATGACGCTTTCTTTAATCAACTTGGAATAACGATTTCGATTTTGTTGATCGAGTTATCAAAACTCCTTGTCTATTTTCATTTTCGCAGTGTAAAACTTCACTATGCTTATGTTGAAGAAACACACATGATGTTAGTAGCCTTTTTCTGCGTTCGTGAAATTTGTTACAGCATCTCAGCACAAAAGATAACGAAAGAAATCTTTGTCAAGATTTGTTGACAATTGAAAACACCGACTCGGACTTGAAAGTGCACGAGCTGCACTATGCAAATGAGCTAACTGTACGCGTCAGACTTTCCTTTCAAAAACTTTTCCAAACTCACCAAACAAGCAGAAACAATAAGAAACCATCAAAACAGGTTTTTGTTATGATGAACCATTGTCTGAGAAACTCACAAATTAACTCGATACCAGAGTAGAGAGTTTTCTTGCTATATTCTTGAGTCAGAAGAAACGCAAAAACATACGCGTAAGCTTTCAACTAGCGTGAGCAGATCTTATTATTCATTCCCAGCGCGAGATTGAAGTCTTGTTTTCGACCCTGAAAAACCCACCTTTTCCGTAAGCTCAGAGCATAAAACTACATATAAGCGCCCTGGTTCGTATTCCCTGCCTTATTCCCTGCCATCGCTGTGAAAAATACGCAAGAGAATCTCTCAACTCTCACCATTCACGTAGGGGCCAAACCACCCCCCTAATGTTTCATGAAGGCTATATTTGCTTGGTTTATATATTTCTGAACCAAGTTTGGCAGATGAGCTTTCTTTGTTCTCCAGTTTATTTTAATTTGGAAGTTGTGACAAAATGCCAGGTTATGACGTCATAACTGATGACGTCACCAGAACGTGCTATATTTTTTGTAAAATCTGATGTAAAGATTATGTCATTGGAAAGGCCTTGAGTCGAGGAGTAAAATGCCGAAAACCGTTTTTTGCTATGATGATTATTTTTTGAGATATGGTATATTAAATATTTTTTTGCTGTACCCCCCGGAATTTGCTTAACCATACTGTCCTTCTCAAGTCAGTCTCTCTGGTTTATTTTTATCAGTTTTTTCTAGGAAGGCTAAGTATCTAGAAAAATAGAAAGCTTGATGTTGTAAAAAATCGTATGGTTTTAGAAACTTGATTTTCATCTTTGTTAGGATGGTATTAACAGTAAAAAACGGGTGACGTCAGAGGTTATGACGTAACAAAACTAATTTTAACACAATAACATTAGAGGGATAATTTTTTATTCCTTTTCTCTTGTTTATTTTGTGCTTTAGTCATCTGGCACATCACATGTGCAACATAGCTGCATTTGCTGGAACAAAATTACGGCTCCAATTTGGGGATTTTTCTCAAGGGGAGACCCCATATTTTGTAGAGTTATTTTTCACATTTAAAAATGCCATATTTCATTTAATTTTTGTGATATTGACAAAATGTTTTCAGGTTTCAACTCCCCTTGATGTGCTCTTTCGAACACATTGTAAAAAATATGCATATTAGAAACTTCAAAACTTGCAACAAAACATGACGTCATCACTGTGACGTCACAACTTTGACATTTACTGACATGTTTCACGTAAATATAATTGGCAATAGGTCTCCTGCTCATCTGCCAAGTTTGGTGTAGAGAGAGTCAATACTTTTTAAGTAATGCGAAATAATGTGATATACCCAAGAACTGACGAAACATTTGGGGGGTGGTTTGGCCCCTACGTGATTTGATCACGCAACGTGACAACATCCACGCGAGAGCCCCCGACATGTGCGTGAATCCGCGCGGATATATGACGTCAGGATGGCGCAATTTATTCTAAAAATAGAAAAATTGTCCATATCATAGGTGCGCGCGAATCCCGAGACTTACGGTCTCCGTCCCCGATTATGGCTCCTGTTGCTACACAATAACATTCCATAAATTTTCTGGTGTTCACGGTTGTCTGAGTTTTACAGTAATTAGTACAAGATAAATGAATAATAAACATCTAGTAAAAAGTCTATATAATATTAAAAAAAAAAAACTATTCATACACTTCCCTAAATAAAAATGTTTTCAGTTTGGATTTAAAGCGCTCAAAGCGGCATGCGTTTGGAGCTACTGAAACTTCCATGTGCATAGAGCAAAGGTAAATTCCATACTGTCCGTAACGGATCATGTCGAAAGAAGGACGAGGGAAGAAAGCCCTTCTAAACGACCTCCTAAGTTCTCCGTTAATAAAAATAGTTAAAATTTGCACTTATTAATAATAATAATAATAATAATAATAAAGTTTTTTGGGCGCATTTAAAAAAACTCAATGCGCTTACATTACTATAAAAAATAAATTAGCTAAATCCTATAAAACATTTCTAATAACAGTAATAAATAAGATAAATGAAATAATTAATTAAAATAGAGTTTCTCATAAAATAAAGTAAATCAGAAGTAGGATTTCCGAAACAAGAATGTTTTGAGGGCAGATTTAAAAGACGAAAGAGATGTTGTATTTTTAACAGAATCCGGTAGACTGTTCCATAATATAGGTGCGGTGAAAGAAAAGGCACGTTCACCGTATGTCACAGAGCTCACAGTAGGGACAGTGAAAAGAGGTTTACCATGTTTATCTACGAGAACATAAAATACTTCTACGACTTATTCTACTTTTCGATGCTTTACTGCTACTTTTTGCAATACGTCTGAAACGTGCTCTCCGGTTTGCTGGTCGAGAATTTAGAAATTAAAATGACTAGGTAATAAAAATAACACCTTTGAAGTGATATTTTAACATTTACAAACAGCTTGGATAACGTAAAGCTTATTAAACAATTTCACCTGAAAGTTTCAACTAAATAAGAGAAGAGCTTTACAAAATCCTCAGAATCCAACAAAACGAAACGAAATTTAAAATGTATTACAAAAATATGACATGAGAATGCCAAAAAATCCTCTTAGCAATACGGCGCTTGTTTTAGATAGTTTCATTCACAGGTCCTTTCGTCTTCTAATTTAAATTTCCTCAAACAAAGCTCTTCAATTTCACTCTTCTCCATGCGAAATAGCGTCCACTCCGGCAAGCTCTTGGCTCCCAGCTTACCGTAAAAACCCATAGTTCTTTTCGAGAAGGGCGACACCCACTGCATTCGGCAACAGTCGCGTGACTTAGCAATCTAAATGGATTAAAAAGTGTTAAAGTGTAATAATAACAGTCATATGACTTGCTAAGGGAAAACAAAATTACAAAGTCATATGAACAAAAGAGCTAGAATAAAGCCGTCACTAAGCTGTAACAGAGCGTATTTAATTTTGAGTTGAAAGCTTTCAGGCTCCAATTTCTTTTGTGTACTTAGCATTCATCATTTGACGTTTTGTTTGTTTGTACGCTTGAATTAAAATAAGAGTTAATACCTCGGAGGAAAATAGAAGATTGTGATTGGCAAATAATCTTCTGCCGTGTAATGTTTGGTAGAAATTGTCAGGAGGCAACTGAAATCGCAATTCACCATCTACTCGAGAAAGTAAACAAAGATACCAAAAAATAGAAACAAAGGCACAAACATTTGTTTCTGAGCAGGCTTTGTAAAGTTAGCTATTTGCTAACCTTTAAATTGCCCATTTACCTTACTGCATGGTAAAAGGGCGACAAATGTTGGTAAATTTTGCACCGAATGCAATAATTTTCAGTTATTCCAGAGAATAAAATTCATTAAGATGAATGTTATCTGTTTTGTTTATAATTATACATTTGTAATGACTTGTCATAAACTTACTAACTTGTCATGACTAGTTTAACCTCTAGTTGAATGTTCTCGTGATAGCTTCTACATCATTGCTATTACAGCCACGTTTTATTATAAATTAAATTACCTTTGCCAATGCCTTCATCAATGAACTTCCAACACCTTGACCTGATGTAAGAAAATGAATGGGAACATCAAAATTGTGACAAAATTCACGAATCTTATAGGCTATCAACAGGCCCGAGTTAGCTCAAATAGGAGGTTGCTTGTAATTGGACAGTACACGTTATTTAGCTTGCGTATTTTTTTAGTTCATCTTGCTCAAAACACACTCAACTGTTAACATTTTCAATTTTTTTCAAGACGTTTAACCGATGTCTATGGTCATCAAATTTGATTACACTTTTGATTAATTAATAACATGAACAAGACTTCGTGACGTACAATTAGGTCTGTAATCATATTCGTGATGAAACCTATCAAACTATACCCAAAAAGCCTAACTAAGATTATAGAAATTACGTACGCAATATATCAGGGACTTTCCAAGAGACGATTGTACAAGGAATATGTCAAAAGAAAAGTCAAAACGCGTCAGGGGTTAATTTGAGCCGAAAATTTGCCTTTGCGATTTCTCCTGCCTTCTCCACCAGAGAAATAACGTGACTTGAGCTCGCAATCCAATCGTTAAACCAGTAACCTCGATGAGCTCTAAACCTGAGCCTGCGATATAGTCAAGTTATACTGGTCAGCGAATAGCTTGTAGTGACAGCTGTATATTAACAATAGCGTGGACGCCCAAAATCAAAGATGTAGCTATGGTAATGGTGCTACTCTCTTATTTTTTAATGTATTGGCGTGCGACGGACGGACGAACGTACGTACGTACGGACAGTCAGGTGACAACCAAAATTTTTCAGATCGATGGGTTACCAAATTTTCTAAGGTATGGAGCTCCGCTCGCGCGCCTTCGCTGCGCAGGAGCTCCGCTATTAATTGTGCTCATAACTTGAGAGTGCGCTGATGATTAGGACCTTTGTCCTGTACCTTGATCTCATTTTGGGTGCACGTTATACCGAGCCGTGCACCAGTTAGCTTACCTCTCACGGAAGGAATGACAAAAAGATCTTCCACGTAAAGTACCGGACCCTCCCATGTGGAGTAAGTGAAGAAGTAAATGGCAACTCCAAGCACCTTCTTTTGCTTTTGTATTGCCACTTGTTTTCTCGGCACACAAGCGTCTCTTTCTGCTAAGGTAAATCAATCAATTGAATAATCAATCGATAATAGGCCACGTTCGATATATCAATATTCTAATGATAGGGCAGGAAAAATCTAAGCTGGTGCAATATGCTGATGACCTTACTCTGTTTGCACCTAATTTTGAATGTGTAAAACTTATCCTTCAATTGCTCGATCGATTTACAATTTGTTCAGGCCTGAAGGTTAATCACACTAAAACTGAGGCAATGTGGATCAGTACATGCAGACAAAATACAGCGACACCTCTGAGGCTAAAGTGGAACAAAAGTGTCAAAGCCCTGGGGATAGTATTTACCTACAACGATACTGACCAATTACAGAAAAATTTTTATGATAAATTAAAAGACATTCGAACACAAATACGGTTATGGAATTGCCGAGGTCTCTCACTATTTGGCAAAGTTACCGTCATTAAATCACTTCTGCTTCCCAAAATGTTATATGTGTTCTCAGTTCTAACTACTCCAGATGAATTTATACAACAATTAAACACTATTATTTATGAAACTGGCAAAAGTTCAATTGAGGCCTTACACTACTGTAAAATGATATTTAAATCGTTTAAAAATCCAAGCGTTCACCGATCTACGGCATCATCAGGGATACGAAAAAATATTCCGCGTAAGGCTTATATACAGATGTAAAGTAAATGTAAAGTAAATGTAAACCCACAAAACTGCGTTGAGCAAAGTTCAGACAACGAAACAGTGCTCGGCAGTCGTCGGAAGCTGGGAGGAGCCGTCGAACATTTGATCGACGGTAGCAAAAAACGCGTTTCTCGGTTGGGCTCTGAATTTTAGAGTCCCCATGTTATTGAAAGGCGCAGTAAACTATTTTTCGTATAACCATTCAATTTTTGACGGAACCAATTGAATGAATGCTTCAATCAATCTAGTTTATTTCCATTTCGGCCAATACATGTTACATTAAATTAAGACAAATGTGAATGAATGCCGGAGGCCTAAAGAAACCTTCACAGGTTTTTATAATGTAGTCCCTCTATGAATGACTTTAATTACAAAATGTCTTATAAATTCTGTAAATTTGGTATTAGGGATAAGCAAGTAATGACAGCTTATGTATTACATTATTCCAATCAACATGTGAGAATCGTGACCTAGTACTAATCAAATTGCAATAAGGGAAAATTGCTCTGATAGTTAAAACTATTTAATCTGTTTTTTAA